>NC_051388.1:7383035-7398035 GCF_015228065.2 Penaeus monodon
TCGTCTGAATGGCAGGCGATTGCCACTTATCCGCGTGTGACGTTGAGACCCAAACCCCCCATGGTATTGAGTTGAGTTTTCGAAATTTAACCTGTGGGTTGAAAAAAGCAGAGGCACTTACCCGCCGGTTGAGACCGTTGAGACCCAAATTCAGCACCGAAGCCAGGCGAAGCCGTGATTCTTGAGCGACCTGAGGTCCAAATCCATGGTAGTTGATCTAAAAGAAGAAAATGCATGTATTTAGCAAAGTTTAATACTCATAGCTTTCGTGGACTCGAACCCTCGACCCTTAAGTTTGGGTGGGGAATCGCGCAACACAAGAGAGAGGATGAGCTTGAAATATTACTTCTGTAATCGCCTTCTGACGAGACTGTCCTCTTGGTGAGTCTCGATGCTGAATACCCTGCCAGCCGGAGCCAAGGTTGCCCGCAGTACTGGTTGGCGCCATCCCAAGTGTAAGGTCTTGCTGCCGTCATGGCGCCACGAGAAGTGGTACTCGCTGTCGCCCAGCCTTTGGTCCACCTGAAGTCGGCCGAACCGCCATTGTGTGGTGGGCAAAAGAATGTTTGGAGTTAGGGGGGGTTTCCTTAATCGACTCGACAGCAGGAATGAATATTAACAAAAAATTTGTAAAAGCAAAGCATTCGTCCAAAAATTGCATGATGAAGGATACTAGCCAATTACATGCGATATATTATTATATACGAGTTATTTCAAGGTTTTGAACAGTCTTGAATGCAAGGTCAGGGCCTTCGACACTCACCGGGACGCCCGAAGTAAGCTGGCTGGGGCACCACAGGTCCACTTCGGCCCTCGGTGCACCTGGAATTGAAGCGAAAATATTTTGTCATTAGTCTATTAATTTTGATTTGAGGATGAAATTCTGGTAAAGAAAATCGATTCAGCAAGTGGGAACATTCACTCGTTTGACGAAGATTTACTTTGATACTCCTTGAATATTTCAATTTGACGAAATGCTGCCACACTAGAAGGGCCCGGGGACTCACCGGGGCCACGGAACCGGCTGATGCACCACAGGTCGCACAGGTGCCACAGGTCGCACGGGGCGTGGACGGCGGCAGGTCTGAAGCCATGTACGCCGGTGTGGGAAGCTAACGCGTTGGGCCCTAAATCATGCCCGACAGGAGGGAGAGTGCCCTTGCCCGGCGGGAGGGAAATGTCGCATGAAAATCCGCGTGTCCGACAAGGGAATGATCCCCAGCAAGCCGCAGGCAGCCAAAGCCAACCACGCAGTAAGAACTTCATCTGAAATCAGACGCAATACACTTACAGAATGACGTAAATAGTCAATAGTAGAGCGAAGCCTCCATCCACAATTGAATTATCTTACAACTTATTTAGGCACATCTGATAATGTACAGTAGTTAGTAATTCTAACTCGTCCCTCAAGTGTCTTTTTTTCACACTTTACACCTCAATTCACAAAACCACTATCGATCCCCCACTTCACAATACACGCCATGGCTACAATAACGCTTTGGGGGTTTTTTTTTTTAAATGACATAAAGATTAGCTTTTCCCGGCGATTGAGGAGACACCCGTGGACAGCGCCGGTCCCTATCTCCGTCCCATCGGCCGTCTTATACCAATGCTGAGCGGACGAGCGAATGTGTCGACCGGAAGCAGAGCAGCCTTTTTATATGCAACGTTTGCTCTTTGCCTGTGGCTTGAGAAGGTCACTCGTCCCTACGTGGATTTTCTCCCGTTTGCCCTTACGTTCCCGTAGCAGTAGAAGAGTCTCGCTGGAAATGTGTATCTGTAAATCTAGAGGAAAGGACAGTGAAGTTCTTTTTTCCGACGGACGTCCGATGGTCATGGAAATCCCTTCTTTCTAATTCTCTCTATTACTTGTTATGCAAATACGTGCATCTCTTTCTCTCTAAATAATGTGTTTGTGTGTATATCTGTATAAATATGTCACAACACACACACACACATGTATATAGTAAGTAGGGATAGATGTGTATATATACGCCACAACATGTGTCTATACATGTATGCATAACATAAATATACGTTGTATATTTACATAATAATATGTTTGCTATCTAAAACAATCCTGACGTTCGCACATCATCCATTATGTTCTCTTCACTGCTCTAGGTAAATGCGCTTTGCCACTTTTCATATTAGTTTTCCGTGCGTCGCTGTTCCTTCACTTTACCCTTTTTCATCTGTTTTTATTTTAAATATACTCAGCTACAGCCACTCCAGCCAGCGGCCTGCCAGCATTGTTTCTGCCTTCGGGCACACGCCTCTATATGTTTATATATTATATAGTATATATCTATATAATATATAATCTATAATTCTATATATATACAGATGTATAACACATATATATATGATGTATGTGTGTGGAGTGTGTGTGTTTGTGAGAGAGAGAGACAGACAGACAACAGCCAGTGTTTGACTGTTTATATATCATACATAATGTACTATACATATATATACTTATAATATATATATATATTATATATATATATATATAATATTTCACACACACATATTAGATATGTGTCTATATATATAAATACTCTACCTATCTATCTATATATATATATATATAGTATATATATATATTATATATATATATATATATATATAATATATATATTATATATCCGATAGCGTCCGTTTAACGAGTCGGCTAAACCGCAGTGTCCCCCTTCAGTTTCGACATATTGCACATTTTCATAAATTGTATCCCTTGTTCTCTGCTCGCCTTCGCTGCGGGGAATTCGGAGTCGTTTGATGTGTTCTTTTTTTCTGATTGCCCTCTTTACGAGAGCCTAACTGTGTTAACTTCCTCTTCTTGTTTCTATATACACAACGATACTTCTGGAAGTTTCGGAAAGTTTCAGGATATTTGGGAGAGTTCCTTGAACGTTGATGACGTTCCCTTGGATTTTTTCTAAAGCAATTCTTAGCTGGAACATTCCCCGGGACTCCCTGTGACTTTTTTTTTTTTTTTACTTTTCTGAACTAACACACGTCCGTGGTGCAGCGGTAACGCGCGCGCTGGAACCCTTCAGGATAAGTCCACCCGGCATGCCGATGCGAATCCTGCCAAGAGTCCAAGATTGAAGGAAGGGCATCCACCGGTCGAAACGCAAAGTCCTTCGAAAGATTGCCATCTTCGTAGCCCTATGCGAAGAAGTTCGTGACGTCATAATGCCGGATCCTTGAACTTCCTTGCACTTTTTTAGGAAACTTCCTTCTGTAGTAGCTCCTGCTCCTTGGCCCTTCCCTTTCCGTCATCTTCCTGATCCTCTCTCTCTCTTTTTTTTCTCTCAAGGTATAGAAGGAGACTTAGGATTAGACAGAGGATTCTACGCTTCAGATGACTCCAGATTTTCTATGTTTCTATTTTAAGAAATTTGCTGCATTAACTTACAGAGGCTTTTTGCCCCGTATACTTTTTTATAGATAAAAACTTATGACATTGAATCATGAACTATTAGCTCCTTCCAAACACGCAATGACCTCACAGAAAATCACTATAAACGAGTTGAAATACCTGCTCTTCATTCATTATTCACTTTCAGACTCTTCCTTTACGTCTGTGTGTGTGTGTGTGTATGTGTGGGTGTGTATGCCATTTCAGGATAAAAAGGTTAATCACAGGTCAGAAAAGTTAACACCGTTCTCTCTGCATCACGGACAGCCTGGGTGAATAATACATTGTTTGGTTTGATATAATTTTTATTTGTAACTATTTTCCTTGTATCATTAGTTTTACTGATACTTATATCAACAGGTCTTTCAATCTTGATACCACTCATATCAATCGTTACTTCTCCTACCGTCATTCACCTGCAGGTTTTAGAAGTCACATATAAACTGAAACATAATAATAGTGTCTCATTCTAGAACTACATTTACATATTTCCTAACAACCACTTTTTCGAACGAATAACCACAGAATTTCCACTTTTCTCTGGTCCTCTGCTTTATTATCTATTACGTCCCCCCGTATTCTATAAACTCAACAGCGTGAAAACAGTCATCGCCCGAGCTTATACACTCCCACACACACACATATCTCAATTTATATATAATTTATTTTATAACATATATACATAAAGTAACATACGACCACACATATATAATATACACGACAGTCACACAACTGCCACAGACCAACGACACACACACAACCACACACATACACTCACACCATATTTGCACACAGAAATGCATATACGGAAAACAGCGCGTATGCCGGGCGCGGATATTGTGCCTCTGATCTGACGACAGGTTTAGTATACGTATTTTAGCGTATTAGTTTCAGATATTTTTACTTATACTTATTTTTAAACTAACCCTTGCCACTAGTTTCTTCAGAAATAGGTTTCATTATATACGTTGTCAGAGCTTTTAAAATGAGAAGGATAACTTAGGTTTATATCAATGACAGATCGAATTGTCCTCTTATGATTGTTCGTGTTAGATTAGTATACTCTACATCTTCTAACTTTTGGTCAATTAGCAAGATACTTAAATGAATATTATCTAAAAGACTAAAATCACAAACAATACACCATATAATCTGTAATAACAAGAAGGAAAATATAATATAACATTATATTGTAGAAAAGCTGATATAAACACTAAAGGGCTGATTATTCTTAAACCTCATTCTACACTTTACATAATATATATATATATATATATATATATATATATATACTATACTATCGATATATAATATATATATAATGTGGTGTGTGTGTTGTGTGTGTGTGTGTGTGTGTGTGGGTTGTGTGTTGCATGTATATATGTATGTGCGTGCGTGTGAAGTGGGCTTGATGTATGTGTGTGCGCGACCAGTCCCCCGCATCACAAACACAAAACTGAATGTGAGCTCTGTGAGCGCATTCGTACACAGCTCTTAATTCATTGAAATATCTCTGGTGACTAAAATCGGAGAGGAAAAATGTCAGTAAATCTAGTGTTGGAAAACTTTTATTTTCAACGATATCAATATAATCAATTTAGAATACTAGTTGTTTGGTTGGTTTTCCTCCATTCTGGTAACTGGAAAAATGGCAAATAACAATACCTAGATTCGCACAGTGTTTATAATAAGTTGTATCTGGCTTATCATAATATCTATATATAAATACATACACTACACACTGATGTTATTTGGCACGCTCTGTATTTGTGTGTGTATTTGGGGTTCATCCATGGACTACTGACTTTGCGCTCGCAGATGAGGCCTTGTCCGTGGTGGCAAGGCGATGTCGTGCCACTGATGCCGTCCGTCGTAGACCTTGTTGAGAACCCCCAGGCAGTTTCTCATCCCCCTCTCGGTTGTCTGGTTGTGGCGCTGATTCCTGATCACATTGGTAAGAGTTAGAAGTTTTCGGAAAATTAACCCTGTGGGTTTGAGTAAAAGGAAAAGCCCAAGACGCACCTTACCCGCCGTGTGAGACCATTTTTGAGACCCACGAATTCAGCACCTGAAAGCCCAGCGTAAGCGTGGTTCTTTTAAGCTGACCTGAGTTCCATATCATGGTAGATTATCTAAAAAGATAAAAATGCACGTCATTTAGCAAGGTTACATACTCAGAGCTTCTGAACTCCGAACCTCGGACCCTTACGTTTGGTTGCAGTCGCGCAACACAAGAGAGGGATGAGCTTGAAATATTACCTTTGTAATCGCCTCTCTGACGAGGGACTGTCCTCTTGGCGAGTCCTCGATGCTTGATAACCTGCCAAGCCAGAGCCAAGGTTGCCGCAGTACTGTTGGCCAGCCATCCAAGTGTAGTTCTTGCTGCCGTCATGGCGCCACGAGAAGTGGTACTCGCTGTCGCCCAGCGCTTTGGTCCACCTGAAGTCCGGCCGAACCGCCGTTTGTTGTTGGGTTGGAAAGGCATGGGTAGGTGTTAGGGGAATTTCCTTAATGGGACATCGCCGCAGGAATTATTTTTTACAATGACAAGAAATATTGCCTTCAAGAGGTGAGAAGCAAGCACTCGCCATTCCATGCATATAAATGAATCTACATACATATATAGAATGTATTATAATATATGTTATACGTGAGAGCATTTTAAGTTTGAAAACACTCTGAATGAAGTGTGCGGGGGGACCTTGGCACTCACCGGGAAAATAACGCCCGAGTAGTCTGGCTGGGGCACCACAGGTTCCACTTCGGCCTCGGTGCACCTGGAATTGAAGTGAAATTATTTTTTTTTTTTTTTGTTTTAGTCCTATTAGATTTTGATTTGAGAGAGGATATCCTGGTAAAGGAGTCGACTCCAGAAATCGTTGGAACAATTCACTCGTTATGACGAAGCATTTACTTGTGAAGATTACTTTGTATATTGTCAATTGACGAAAATCCTGCCACACTAGAATGGCCCGGGGACTCACCGGGGCCACGGAACCGGCTTGATGCACCACATGTCCGCACAGGGGCCACAGTCGCACGGGGCGGTGACTGGCTGCATTCTGAATCCATGGAACTTCCGGTGTGGGAAGCTTAAAGCGTGTGGGCATAAATCCATGCCGCGGCGGGAAGTGCCTTTAGCCCGGCGGGAGGGAAATGTCCATGAAAATGCCCGTGTCCGCCAAGGTAATGATCCCAGCATCCGCAGCGCCAAGGCCAACAACAGTAGACCTTCATCTGTAAAATCAGAAGCCAATACACTTACAGATGACGTAAATAGTCAATAGTTAGAGTCGATGCCTCCAGTCCCACATTGAATTACTTACACTTATTTAGGGCACATCTGATTAATGTACATTAAGTTCGTAATTTCTAACTCGTCCTCAAGTGTCCCTTTTCACACTTTACCCTCAATTTCACAAACCACTATCGCTTCCCCATTCACTATACACGCCATGCTACCTAAAGCCTTTGATTTAAATGACATCAAAGATTAGCTTTTCCAGGCGATTGAGAAGACAACGTGACAGCACCTCCCTATCTCCGTCCCGCCGGGCGTCTTACCATGCTCAGTGATAAGCGAATGTGTCCCCGCAAGCAGAACCCCCTTTTATTATCAACGTTGCTCGTGCCTGTGGCTTTGAGAAGGTCACTCTTCAACTTGGATTTTCTCCCGTTTGCCCTTCGTTCCGTAGCAGTAGAAAGAGTCTCGCTGGAAATGTGTATATGAAATCTAGAGGAATGGACAGTGAAGTGCCTTTCCGCGGACGTCCCGATGGTCATGGAATCCCTATGTTTTCTATTGCTCCTTCTAATTACGTTTTATGCAGAATCTGCATCTCTTTCTCTCTAATCATATATGCATATACCATAATAGACGTATGTATCTTTACATCTATATGTTTTGCATATCTAAAACATCCTGAGCGTTCGCAACATCATCCATTCTGTTTCTCTTCACTGCTCAGTATGCGCTTTCCACCTTTCATGTGTAGTTTTTCGTGCATCGGTCTGTCTTCACTTTACCCTTTTTCATCTGGTTTTATTTTAAATATCTCAGCTTACCCAGCCCTCCCACCAGCGGCCTACCAAGCACTGTTTCTGCCCTCGGCAGCACGCCTGCTATATGTTTTTATATATAATGTACACACACACACACACACATATGTGTGTGTGGTGTGTAGTGTGTGTTTTGTGAGAGAGAGAGACAGACAGAACAGACAGACAGTGTTCCTGTTTATAATATCATACATATGTATATATATATATATATATATATAGTATAATATTATATATTATATAAGATATATATTCACACACATATGGTATATTGGTGTGATATATACTAGAATATCTACCATCTATGCTATATATATTCCGAAGCGTCGTTTAACAGTCGGCTAAACCGCAGTGTCCCTCAGTTTTCGACATATTGCCATTTTCATAATTGTATCCATTTTCCTCTGCTCGCCTTCGCTGCGGGGAATTCGAGTCGTTTTGATGTGTTTCTGTTTCTGATTCCCTCTTTTAACGAGGAGCCATAACTGGTTTTTTTAAAACTTCCTCTCTTTTTCTATAAACACGAACTCCTCTCTGGAAGTTTCGGGAAAGTATTTCAAGGTATGTGGAAGAGGTTTCCTGAACTTGTGGAACGTTCCTTGATTTTCTAAAGCATTCTTAGCTGGAATTTTCCCGGAGCTCCCTGTGACTTTTTTTTTTATTTTTTTTTTTTTACTTTTCTTGAACTCCTCACAGGCCGGCCGCCGTGGTGCAGCGGTAACGCGCGCGGCTGGGACCCACTCAGGATCAGGTCACACCAGGCATGCGAGTCGAATCCTGCCCAGGGCCGAGACTGAAGGAAGGCGATCCACCGGTCGAAACCAAGTCCTTCGAAGATGCCATCTTCGTAGCCCTTGCGAAGAAGTTCGTGTACGTCATAATGCCGGATCATTGAACTTCCTTGCACCTTCTTAGGACCTTCCGTCTGCTAGCTCTTGCTCCTTGGCCCTCCCCATTGTCCTCATCTTCTAATCTCTCCTCTCTTTGTTCTCTCTCAATGAATGGGAGAATTAGAATTAGACAGAGGATTCTTATTTCAGATCACCACAATTTTCCATTTTTCTATTTAACATAAATTTCTGCTTTAACCTACACAGGCCCTTTTGAACACAGCTTTAATTTTTTTGTTAATGGGCCCAATTATCATAACTATATCTCCCTAAACTCGCATGGTTCTTAAGAAAAACCACTATAAAATAACTATTCGAAATATCTGCTCCTTCATTCATTTCAATCTCTGACTCTTTCTTTACGTATGTTGTGTGTGTGTGTGTGTGTGTACATGTGTTGTGTTTTTTGTGTGTGTGTGTGTGTCTTTCAGATAAAAAAGTTATGACAGATCCCAAAACTTTAGCACGTTTCCTCTCTGTCAATCACGGTGCCACAGCCTGGTGAATTCCATTGTTGGTTTAATATCTTATCATTTTTTATTTGTACTATTTATCTATCATTATTTTTTACTATACTTATACCAACGGCTCTTCAGTTTCTAGTGCCCACTCATATTATCGTCACTTCTACCTTAACTTGCAGTTCGAAGTTCACATATGCAACGGAACATATACTGTGTCCTCATTCCTAGACACTACATTTACATATTCTACAAACCACTTTTCAACGAATACCACAGAATTTCACTTTCTCTGGCCTCTGCCTTATTATCTAAGCTACGTTCTCGTATTTATAAATCGAGCAGCACTGAAAAACAGCTATTGCCCGAGCTTACACACACCCACACACACACACAACCACACACACACACACGCACCACACAACACACAACACACACATATATATATATATAGTATCTATATATATATAATCTATCTATGTATAGATAGATAGATAGATAGATAGATAGATAGTAGATAGATAATTTTATTTATACAATATATACACACAACACACACACAACACAACCACAAAACACACCCACACACACGCAGATAAAACACACACACACCCACACACCACACACAACATATATATATATATATATAAATATATATATATATATATATAATATATATATATCTATATCACACAGAAATGTATCTACGGAAAACAGCGCGTAATGCTACGCTGATCTTGATGTCTCTGACGACAGGTTAGTAGAACTAAAACATTTTAAAGTATTAGTTAGACAGATCTTTTACAATTAGTACTTATATTTTAACTAACTCTTACCTCTAGTTCCTTAGCGATAGGTTTCATTATATATGTTGAACAGAGCTTTTAATGAGAAAAGGTATAACTTATTAGATCACTGACATCGAATGTCTGCTTAATGTTGTTTCGTGTCGATTAGTATCTGCTAAATCTTCTAGAGCTTTGTCAAATAGAAATATAATTAAATGATATTATCTAAAGAACTAAAATCACACACTACATTCACATAATTCTGGTATCATGAGAAGGGAAAATATAATATAACCTGATCATTTTGTGTAGAAAAGTCTTGATATAAAAACTAAGACTGATTATTCTTAAACCTCGTTCTAACACTTTTATATATATATATATATAATATATATCTTCTATATATATAATATATATTATATATATATATATATATATATGTGTGTGTGTGTGTGTGTGTGTGTTTGTTTGTGTGTGTGTGCGTGCGTGTGAAGTGCGTGGGTTTGATGTGTATGTTTTTTTTTTTCCATATCACCACAAATCTTCTGGAAGGTTTCAAGCACGTTTCAAGGATCTTTCGGAGATTCCTTGAAATTTTCCTCTCAACTGGTCCTTCTGGAATTCCTTATTTTTTTTCTAAAACATTCTTCGCTGGAATTTTCCCGGGAGCTCCCTGTGACTTTTTTCGGGGGAAATTTTTCTTGAATTTCCTTGGTGCAGCGGTCACGCGCGCGGCTGGGAACCTCCAGATCAGTCACCATGCTGCGAGTTCGAATCCTGCCCAAGGGTCCCGAACTTGAGGGAAGGGCATCCCACACGGGCGAAACCAAAGTCCTTCCGAAAGATGCCATCCTTCGTAGCCCCTTGCGAAGAAGTCGTGACGTCATAATGCCGGCTCATGAACTTCCTTGCCACCTTTCTTAGAAACTGCCTTCTGTATCTCTTGCCTCCATTCTCTTTTCATCTTCTGATCTCTCTCCCCCTCCTCTTTTTCTCTGTCAAGAATAGAGAATTAGGATTAAGGAGGATTCTTACTTCAGATCACCACAGATTTCCGTTTTCTCTATAGTCTAAAAAATGTGCTGTTTTTAACCTACGGAGCCTTTTTGACACCAGCTTAGTCCTTTTATAACTAAGAACTAAATGACGTTTCATGACATAACTTTCAAACTCGCCTGACCTTCAAAAATAAAATAGAAATAAAATAATATATATATATAAACTATTCGAAATATCTGCTCTTCATTCATTATTCACTTCCTGACTCTTCCTTTACGTGTGTCTGTGTGTCTTTCAGGATAGAAAAAAGGTCAGTGACAGGTCAGAAAAGTTAGCACGTTCCTCTGTCATCACGACAAGCCTGAGTGAATAATACCCTTTGGAATCAATAATATGATATTTTACTTGTATCTATTTATCTTTATTTTTACTATACTCACATCAACAACTCTTTCAGTGTTCAGTGACGCCACTCATATTAATCGTTACTTCTCCTACCCTAATTCACGCTGCAGGTTAGAAGTCACATATGAAACTGAACATAAAAATATTGTCTCATTCCTACACACTACATTTACATATTCTAACAACCACTTTTCAACGAACAACCGCATAATTTCCACTTTCACTGGCCTCTGCCTTTATCTAAGCTACATTCCTCGTATCTATAAACTCAGCAGCCTGAAAACAGTTATCGCCCGAGCTCACACACACACACATGTATATATAAATATATATATTATTCTATTTATACATATATATATATATATATATTATATATATATATATATATATATATATATATATACATATATATACACAGTCACACAAACACAGACGCACACACACACATATATATAGATATATATTTACAAATATATACACAGTCACACAAATGCGCGCACACACACATACATATATATGCACAGAGAAGTGCGTCTACGGAAAACAGCGCGTATGCCAGGCGCTGAAATTGTGCCTCTGACGACAGCGTAAATTAGTTATAAGATATTTTTAACTAGTGCTTATATTTTACCTAACTCTTGCCTCTAGGTCTTTAGAAATAGGTTTCATTATATATCGTTGACAGAGCTTTAAGGAGAAACGTATTCCTTTGGTTAGTTATATTACTGACATCGAATGCCCCTTATGATTATGTTGAGAACCGCCAGGCAGTTCTCATTCCCCTCTCGGTTGTCTGGTTGTGGTCGATGATTCCTGGTGATCATATTAGTACGAGTTAGAAGAGTTTTCCGAAAAATGTAGCCTATGAGTGTGTCTGAGTAAAAGGAAAAGCCAAGAGGCACTTTACCGCCGGTGTGAGATCAGTTCAGACCCACGAGGTCCAGATGGTAGTTTATTTAAAAAGACTCGAGCCTCGACCCTTCAAGGTTTGGGTCTGAATCCCGCAACACAACAGAGAGGATCAGCTTCAAATATTACTGTGTGTAATTGCCTCTTTGACAAGACTGTCCTCTAGGCGAGTCTCGATGCTGATTCCCTCCCAGCCGGAGCCAAGTTTTGCGCGATCCTCACTTTTAGGTCTTGTTGCCATCATGGTGCCATGAGAAGTGGTACACGCTGTCGTCCTGCCTTTGGTCCACTTGAAGATGGCCGAACCGACAAAGAATGTTTGATGTTAGGGGAGATTTCCTCAACTGACATCGACAGCGGGAAATGCGAATGATTTAACTCAGTACATATATATACCTTCCAGGTGTTGAGATCAACCCTAAATACAGCGAAAGGGGCGTCGATTCTCACCGGGACACCATCGGAACGGAAATGCCCATGTCCGCCATGGAGATGCTCCCCAGCAACAGCAGCCAAAGCCAACATCAGCAAGAACTTCATCTGTAAATCAAAGACGAGTATAGGTTCAGTGTGATGTAAACAGAAGTTAGATTAAGAGTCTCCAACCATACAGAAAATCGTCCTCAAACTTCACAAAGAACGCATGTGGTTCCTGGCTATTAAACATTATCATTATTTCTAACATTTCAATAAAAAACACACGATCACGCCATAACAAAGCATTTGCAAATCACATTAGACACTTCTCTATACAAATGCACTAAATTGGTGATGTTCACTGGTCAATTAGGCACATTTACGAGGTCTTTTCTAGGTGGACTTAGAACAGGTCCCCCTCATCCTCTCGCTCTCTCCTCATCGCTCCCCTCTCTCTCTCCTCCGTCAATCTCCCTCCTCCTCCTCGCTCTCGTCTCTCCGTCTCTGCTCTCTCCCCTCTCGATTCTCTCATCTTCTCCTCCGCTCTCTCCTCTCTCTCTCCACTCTCTCTCTCTCTCCTCCGTCTCCTCTCGCTCTCTCTCTCTCCTCTCCGTCTCCGTATCAACCTCTCATCTCCTCTCCCTTTCTCTCTCTCTCTCTCCTCTCTCTCTCTATCTCTCTCTCACGATCTCTCTCTCTCTCTCGCAGTCTTACCATGATATATCAGACGAGCGAATGTTAAGACCACATGCACAGCCCTTCCTTTTTTTTATGCAGCGACCACGAGGTTCCTTTGGTTTGTGGCTTCTTGAGTCTCTTCTTTTCCCGTGTCATAAAAAAAAAAAAAAATTCTGCATAAACAAATTCTCGCCGCTTGTCTTTCCAAATTTAGAAGGGTAAACTCTTCAAAGTAGTGTAAAAGGAAATTTATCATGGAGGAATCAATTGGAGTTTTACATTTTGTGTCCGTGGATACACAAATATATATATATATATATATATATATATATATATATATATATATATATATGTGTGTGTGTGTGTGTGTGTGTGTGTGTGTGGTTGTGTGTGTGTGTGTGTGTTTGTGTGTGTGTGTGTGTGTGTGGTATTTATTATGGCATCTATATATTGGTAGGTGATATGAATTATGATGCGTGCTTCTCCCTCTACTTTTCTTCTCTTTCATCTATCTATATTTAATGTATTTACTTATAAGAAGTATAGATTAATATATAGAGACAAACGGACACATATATATAGAAAACAAACTTTGTGTTTTTTTTGTCTGCATATATAGTATATATTTAATAGATTAACTAATTAATATACAGGACATAAACGCCACATATATGTTTATGTCTGCAAGCACACACCTCACACCACACAACACACACACCACACACACACACACAACAAACACCACACACACACGCACACCACACACACAGGAAACACACATATATATATTATATATATATATAGTATAATATATATATATATATATATATATATATATATATGCGCGCGCGATGTGGGTGTAGGGTGGTGGTGTGTGCATGTGTATGTATTGTATATTGATAGCGAACTACTGCCACTATCTGTATAGGTCAAACGCAACGATATTAGGGTTTACGGCACGAAGGGTGGGCGGGGTGTCGTTAGCTTGTTTTGGCGTGTTAGAGGAACCCCCCCATCCGGGATATTTTGCCTATTACTGTCCCAGTAGTTGAAGCTTATTGGCTGTCCTGCCTGAGACGGGGTAGTTTGGAGGGTTGAGCTGAGCTTTTTGTGTTTTCGTATTTTGTGTTATATCATTTATTATATCATTTATATATCACTTATATCATAGTTACATTAGTTTTTTATGTTCAACATTCCGTTTTATCGATGCTTTTATATTTCCTTCTTTAATAATATATTGTTTATTTTTTTTCCCGCGTCAACATCTAGGTCTTATCGGCATAGTTCAAAACACAGGTGTTTGGTCTTGGGGGACGAAACAAGGTAAGCATTATGATAAAGTTTGTGCGAAACAAGGGTAAACGTGGTTAACCGATTCGGTACCGTAAACCATGAAGAAGGGAGGATAATGAACGGGAGAGGAAGAAAAGACCATGCAAATTGGTTTGAGACAACGAGACAAAGGGATGGTGCGGTCGGTAAGTAGAGAGGCGATTTTTATAGTTTGTTTATTCTCTATTTACTGTATTTTCCTCTGCCTTCGGTAATACTGCTTTACATTTTTCAACTCTTTTTGGCACAATAATGCGTTGCCCATTGTACTTTAAATTACGGTGTTTACTCTTGACTTTGATAAAGGGTAGTATTCTGAGCGAGAAGCTTCAGACTTCTAGTGGAGAGGTTTTCTTAAGAACGTGAACGGTGACGCACAAATTTTCTCTTCCTCACTATCCACAGCCCTCTTTTCCTCCCTCCTCGTCTTCTTCCTCACGCACACATTTCATCTTCACTCCTCCTCGCTCCTCCCCTCGTCTCACCTTCTCTCGTGAATTATATGGTGCGAGCGCCGCGGCCGACAGTGTGTATATATTATATTATATATATCTATATATATTATATTATATCTTATATAGGTGTTGGTGTGTGTGTGTTTGTGTGTGTTTGTGTGTGTGTGTGTGTGTGGGTTGGTG
>NC_051388.1:7403035-7405535 GCF_015228065.2 Penaeus monodon
GCATGTGTATATTTATAATGTAGAGAGAGGGACCATACATTTTTCAAAACAAAAACAAAACATAAAAGTAATGGAAAGCAGCAGAAAAAAGGAACAGTATCTATGTGGCCATCGAAGTCCGTATGGAGAAGGTACTTCAGTATCTTCTCTCTAGATATCAATCAGACGCTTCTACCGCTACGGAAAGAGGGGCAAACCGGAGGAAACGTAGACGAGTGACCTTCACTTCAAAGCAAATGCAAGAGCAAAAGTTGCATATAAAAGGGCGGCTCTGCTTGCAGTCAACACATTCGCTCGCCGTCCGCTGAGCATGGTAGGCCGGCCGGGCGCTGGGGAAGATCACACGTCTGAACTCTTTTATGTCAATTAGACGAAAGATCTTTGTAAACAAGTTGTGTATTGTGATTGCATAATAGATAGTGGTTTGTGAATTGACTCGAAGTGTGAAAACGCAGTTGAGGATGAATTAGAAATTGCTTATCTAATGTACATTTCCCAGATGCACTCTAAATAAGTTGTAAGATAATCCGCAGTGTGACTGGAGACTATCGCTCTATCTATTGACTATTTAGCTCATTCTGTAAGTGTATTGGTCTCTGATTTACAGATGAAGTTCTTACTGCTGTTGGCTTTGGCTGCTGTGGCTGCTGGGGATAATTTCCTTGGTGGACATAGGCTTTTCCGTCCCGTTGGGCATGGGCGGTTCCCTCCTGCCAGGCATGGAATCAGGCCCAATGCTTTCAGCTTCCCACGTAGAGGACATGGCTTCAGACCTGCCGCCGTCCACCGTCCCGTGCGACCCGTAGCACCTGTGCGACCTGTGGTGCACCAGCCGGCTCCCGTGCCCCCGGTGAGTCCTCAGAGCCTTCTAGTGTGGCAATATATCGTCAAATGAAAAGATTCAAGGCTAAAACTTAATCTGCAGAAGCAAATGCTTTACTGTCATCACGAGTTAGATTGTTCCTACTTGCCTGAGTCGATTTCCTTGACCAGAATATCTTCCCCTCAAACCAAATCTAACAAACTAATGACAAAACCTTTTGACTTGAATCACAGGTGCACCGAGGCCGAAGTGGACCTGTGGTGCCCCAGCCAGCTGCTTCGGGCGTCCCGGTGAGTGTCGAGGCTCCTGCCCCTGCATTCAGGGCAGCTTTCACACCTTGAATTGTCTCGTATATGTGCATGCATTGGCGAGGTCCTTCATCTAACCTTTTGTAACAATCTATGTTTTTATTTTGAGTTAAATTATTCCCACTGTAGATATCGATTAAGGAAACCTCTAACATCAAACATTCTTTGGCCACCTACAACAATGTTTGTTCGGACGACTTCAGGTGGACCAAAGGCTGGGCGACAGCGAGTACCACTTCTCGTGGCGCCATGACGGCAGCAAGACCTACACGTGGGATGGCGCCAACCAGTACTGCGGCAACCTTGGCTCCGGCTGGCAGGGTATCAGCATCGAGACTCACCAAGAGGACAGTCTCGTCAGGGATGCGATTACAAGAGGTAATATTTCAAGCTGATCCTCTCTCTTGTGTTTGTGGGATTCACACCCGAACCTTCAAGGGTCGAGGCTCGAGTCCACGAAGCTATGAGTATGCAACTTTGCTAAATGTGTGCATTTTTATCTTCTTTTTAGATCATCTACCATGGATTTGGACCTCAGGTCAGATCAAGAACCATGGCTTCGCCTGGGCTTCAGGTGCTGAATTCGTGGGTCTCAACTGGTCTCACACCGGCGGGTAAGTGCCTCCTGGCTTTTCCTTTCACTCAGACACATCCAGAAGCTACGTTTTTCCGAAAACTCTTCTAACTCTTACCAATGTGATCATCAGGAATCATCGACCACAACCAGACAACCGAGAGGGGAACGAGCACTGCCTGGCGGTTCTCAACAACTTCTACGACGACGGCGTCAAGTGGCACGACATCGCCTGCCACCACGAAAAGGCCATCATCTGCGAGCACAAAGTCCGAGTCCATGGATGAACACAAATACACATGTATACGGAAGCATATGTAGCATGATCACGTCCATATGATCTAGAGCACATGATTATACACTGTATTTATTCATATTTATATTTTACTATAGATGAAGACGATTTTTTTTCTTCAAATAAATTTCCTGGCCAACAATAACAGCATTTCTGTTGCCTTGATTTTGACCAAGACGTTACTTTTCCATATAAAGAACACTGAGTAGAGAGGGTGAGGCGCCCTGATCGGCAGTGGAAGAGTCGAGAGAGCAGCATTAGAAGAGTGGAAGGGACGCTATTAGAAGGGGGTGAAGTGGCACCATTAGAAAGGGTGAAGGGGCTTCATTAGCAAGGATGAAGGGGATCCATTGGAAGGGGTAGAAGGGGTGTCATTAGGAGGGGTGAAGGGGCACCATTAAAAAGGTAGAAGAGGCTCCATTGGAAAGGGTGAAGAGGCTCCATTAGAAAGGGTGAACGGGCACCATTAAAAAGGTAGAAGAGGCTCCATCAGAAAGGGT
>NC_051388.1:7410535-7415535 GCF_015228065.2 Penaeus monodon
ATATATATATATATATATTATATACATATATACACATATATGTGTGTGTGTATTCATATATGACTGTATACCTATATACACTGTACATGTATTAAATATCTATGCTCCTCCCTTACGATCGATTAGACAATCTGTTTAGTGCTACGTTTCTATCCATCGTATTACTGCCCTATGCAAATCGTCCTCGCCCACGATATAATTCTTCCTGCATTTCGATGATTATGCTGTTTATATTCGTATATTTTTTGTATAGTGTCATGTAAATCTGTTAAGTGTTTTATTAATGGGTTGTAAGTGTAGTGAAAGTTAGTATTTCATTGTCCAGGACAAAAGATAAAGACAGTTCCATATTGTAATGATATGTGACTTATTTATTTTTTCTCTTTCCAATTACACGCGCAAGTCGAGTCCTATTTTCTTCATCGGCATTTCATCATCTATTCACAGTAATCCACCTCATCCAAATCTTTAAAAATAAGCCTTAGGGAACGAAAGAGGAAAGGGTTCGATCCTCTTCGTTTCACCGATAGACGCGAACGAAAGAGGAAAGTGTTCGATCCTCTTCGTTTACCCGTAGACGCGTCCTTGGCGTTCACAGATGATGGGCTTCTCGTGGTGGCACCCGACATCGTGCCACTTGACGCCGTCGTCGTAGAAGTTGTTGAGGACAGCCAGGCAGTTCTCGCCCCCCTCCTCGCGGTTGTCTGGTTGCGGGTGGCCAGTGCTGGTGGTTGGAGGAGGAGATGGAGGGTTAAAATGGGGGAAGAGGAGGGGGGAAACGGGAGGAGGTTGGGCAAGAGGGAAGGGTGGGGATGAGGGAATGAGAAGGGGAAGGGTGGGGAAGAGGGAGAAGAAGGTAGAATAATAAAAAAGAAGAAGAAGAAGGAGGAGGAGGAGGACGATTAGGAAGGTGAAGAGGAGGAGAAAGATGGGGAAGAGGGGAAGAAAGGGGAGGAGGAGGAGGTGGAGGAGCAGAAGCAGACGTAAGAGGAAGAGAAGAAAAATAGAAGAGAAGGGGAATTATTAAGAAAAGGAGAGAGAGGAAGAGGAGCATTAAGCATAAGGATAGGGTGGATGAAGAGGAGAAAAGGGAGCATGAGATGTAGGACGAAAAGGGAGGGATAATGAAAAAGAAAACAAGCTTATTACGAGATCGAAGGGGCGTATGATTGTCTGGAACAAACTTAGTCCCGTGTTATGACCAACAGATAAATAAAACGAAAACAAAGAGATAAAAAAATCAACATGTAAATAAAATAGAGAGAAAAAATAATAAACAAAGAGAGAGAGAGAGAGAGAGAGAGAGAGAGAGAGAGAGAGAGAGAGAGAAAGAGAGAGAGAGAGAGAGAGAGAGAATAAAGACATCAGTACAGAAAAACTAAATTCAAAGGATAACTAAAATATAAACACAAAAAAGAATGATTAAA
This sequence comes from Penaeus monodon, assembly GCF_015228065.2. Classification (NCBI taxonomy): domain Eukaryota; kingdom Metazoa; phylum Arthropoda; class Malacostraca; order Decapoda; family Penaeidae; genus Penaeus; species Penaeus monodon. Next base: position 7,411,963 of record NC_051388.1, read on the forward strand.
CAGCCCTGGTGTAATCAGAACACCAATTCCACTTACGCTCCGGTGTGAGACCAGTTCAGGCCGACGAACCGAGCTCTGGATGGCCAAGCGAAGTTGTAGCCGCTGCGATAACCTCCTGTCCAGATGTATTCCAGTCGGTCTGAAAATGGAACGAAGAAAAATTAACTTGAAAAAAGACTACTCTGTACCTAGTTTAGATTTATTTCAGTTGGTCTGAAAGTTGAGTAAAGGAAATTAACTTGGAAAAGACCACTCTATCTAGTCTAGTATTTCAGTGTCTGGAAAGTTGTGTAATTTATATATATATATATATATATATATAATATATATATATATATATATATATATATGAATGCTTCTGAATGTGACTAGAAACCTGAAAAAGAATGTATTTCAGTCCATACGAAAGTTCAATAAAAAATCTTTGAGTGCTTCAGAATTTGACCTGAACCCCCCCTCCCCCCCCAAAAAAAAAGAAAAAAAAACTATATACAGTCCATCAATAAATGAAATAAAGAAATAAACCCCATAAATCCTTTGATCTGGACCTCGATAAAAGACAACACATAAAAAAAAAAAAAAAAAAAAAAAAAAAAGAGAGAGAAAAAAAAGAAGAATATATATACATATACATACATACATACATATATATATATATATATATATATATATATATATATATATATATATATATATATATAAAATATATATATACATCTACGACCTCTACGACCTGCCCCGCAAGTCCCCCCCCCCCCAAGACACAGGCCCTGAGACAGACCTCCAGTGATGATGTTTCTCACGAATCCATCTTCCTCGTGAGTCTCGATACTGATGCCATTCCAGCCGTGGCCGAGGGAAGAGCAGTACTGAATGGCGTGTTGCCACTGGTACTTCCGGCCTCCGTCGTGGCGCCAGGAGAAGTGGTAGTCGCTTCCGCCCTGGCTGTAGTCCACCTGGAAGGGAGAGGGAGTGAGTGGAGGAATGTGGAAGTTGGAAAGGGAAGGGAGGGAAGCGAACGTTGGAGGGGAAGGGAAGGGAAGGGAGGGAAGTGAATGTTGGAGGGGAGGGGAGGGGAAGGGAAGGGAGGGAAGGAAGGGAAGGGAAGGGAGGGAAGCGAATGTTGGAGGGGAGGGGAGGGGAAGGGAGGGAAGCGAATGTTGGAGGGGAGGGGAGGGGAAGGGAAGGGAAGGGAGGGGAGGGGAAGGGAAGGCAGTGGAGTGGAGGGAAGTGAGCATTAGAAGGGAAGTGAACGTTGGAAGGGAAGGAAATGAGTCGAAGGAAGAATGAGAAGTGAACGTTGGTGAAGTGAAGATAGTGAGGATCTTTAAGGAAAATTCTGATTTTTTTTTCTTGACCACTACATAATCATTAAAGATTCTAAAGCTGGTTTGCGTATGCCTAGCGTTCAAACCGTCACGCTAAAGAAGTTTTTGAGGTAATCTTACGAAAGTTAAGGGAACTATTATTATCGAGCGTTAGATTACCACCAAAAATCGTTCCAACTGCTCCATATTCCTGGTCACGGACAGCTTTGAACAATCCAAACGCTAAAAACTCACCACAGAATTGCCAATGATACCACTAGGTTGCTGTTGCACCACATGATGCACGGGTTGCACGGGTCCGATCACAACGGGAGCGAAGGAGACGTGTCCTCCTCCTGCGCTTCCGTAGTACTGACTGGCAGCCGCCGCCACCACGGATAAGATCAGGAGGACCTTCATCTGGAACGAAATTGATGTTAAAATACGCAACGAACCTTCGGTGGAAAAGAGTGAAGAGAAAAATAAGTGTAAGTTTTGTTCATTGATTTTTTTTTTGTCATATTTGTGAGAAATTAAGGACAGCACAGAAGAGGAAAAAAAATGAGAAGGAGTGTTTTGGATCTTGCGTGAATGCTGTTTGCATCTCACTTTTATTCTGAAGTTCATCCTACCTAATTGAAGGCTGTCATTTGATAAGAGAGATCAAAAGGAATGTTCATTTAGCGAGTGCATTGCCTAATATTTAAAAATTTACCCCTTGGCCTGTTGGTTAGTTAGCTCACAAGGACATAATTGTAATACCAAACGAATAGATATTTTTTACTTTGTTTGTGATGTTACATCCCCCCCCAAAAAAAAAAAATCAATAATAATGATAATGAAAAAAAAAAACACCAATAAACTAAATAGACCCGTAATACCTTATTAAACAGATATCACACCCTTCTCATAAAACAGCATGATACAACCCAACTTCCTTCAGTATCCGCACACTCTTAAAACTCCTTATTCGCACAACGACTTCTTACCGTGTTCAGTGCTCAGGTGAGTGTGTCGATGCTTCGTGAAACCTCGTTTTATATACAGCCAAGATAACTTTTTTTTTCCTTTTTTTCTTTTTTTTTTTTACCTTGAAGTGATTAACTATCTTGTCTTGCCTTGTTCATTGTGAGGGAAATGTGTTTCGACATATAAAGATGACGGGAATTTTCTGAAGGGATAATATGACCTTTTTATAATAGGAAAATTTGGGCAATGGGAGTATTTGATAATAATGTGAGGAGATAATGTGATGGTTGTAAGGAGGAGAGAGAAAATAACAATAAGACGAGAATGATGATGAAGAAGAAGTAGGAAAAGAAAAGCAATAGGAAGTATAAAAAAATAGATATATTGTCAATCCCAAATTCCATGAGTATTGGGACACATGTGTGTGGTTTCATGCTGAATTGTTTAAAAAATCAACCCTTCATATATATAAACGTACACACACACACACACACACACACACACACACAGACACACACACACACATACACACACACACACTCACACACGCACGCACACGCACACACACACACGCACACACACTCACACACGCACGCACACGCACACACACACACGCACACATACACACACACTTGCACACACACATACACATGTATACACACACACACACACACACACACACACACACACACACACACACACACACACACACACACATATATATATATATATATATATATATATATATATATATATATACATATACATATATATACATATACATACATATATGTATATATATACGTGTATATATATATATATATATTGATTATGATATATATATACACATAAATGTATTTGATATTATATATATTTATTGATATATATATGATATATTATTACATAAAATATATCATATATATATATATATTATATATATATAATATATATGTATCTCATATATTATATATATTATCTATTATTATATACACATAATATATTATACTTCTTTCTATTATATCTATATATATACACTAAATATTATATTCATATATACTTCATATATATATATATTCCTTCTATATTATTAATATATCATATTATTTAATATTATATATTAATATATATATATATAATATATATATACTTAATATATATGTGTGTGTGTGTGTGTGTGTGTGTGTGTGTGTGTGTGTGTGTGTGTGTGTGTGTGTGTTTGTGTGTGTGTGTGTGTGTGTGTGTGTGTGTGTGTGTGTGTGTTGTGTGTTGTGTGGTGTGTTGTGTTGTGTGTGTGTGT
>NC_051388.1:7423035-7438035 GCF_015228065.2 Penaeus monodon
GCGTGGACAAACTATCGCCACGCTCCGGCAAAGGCCAATAACTCCGGACAATCGGGAAAGATAAAACTGTGTTGTTTTATTGTATAAAAAATTGCCAGGGAGGAGTAAACGTTTTATTTTGCCAGTAGGGAGGATTCGTCCATTTTAAGGGTTTTTTTTTTTGTTTTGTTTTTCCTCCCGTTGTTTGTCGAATGATGCATCTCATGCTAGGTTTGGAAGAGAATAGAAAATTGCACTATCTATCTTAAGTCTTAAACCTTATATCTAAGCTAACCAAACAGTTTGCATGTTTGTGATTGTGTTCTTCCGATTGTGATTATTAAATGCTGTGGTTATTGTATGCATTTTGCTATGCTTGCGTGAGTGACCACCTATGACAGTGATTTTGTGCTTGTCATTGTGAATGGAGATGATTCTGATTGTGTGCATTATGATAGTGCTTGCGTCTCTGTGTTTGAATGTGTAAGTAAGTTATATGTTGGTGATTGATTGTAAATGTGATTGCGTAAATGGGATTATATTTTTCGGTGTATGTTTGTATTTGTTTATAATATTGCGGATTAGTATGTAGGAAAATATATATGTATGTAAAAATATACCCATGTAATATACCAATATTTATGTCTGCCTATCTCTCTCTCTCTCTCTCTCTCTCTCTCTCTCTCTCTCTCTCTCTCTCTCTCTCTCTCTCTCTCTCTCTCTCTCTGTCTCTCCTCTCTCTGTCTCTCTTTTCTCTCTCTCTATATCTCTTTGTCTCTCCTCTCTCTCTCTCTCTCCTCTCTCTCTGTTCTCTCTCTCTCTCTCTCTCTCTCTTGTCTCTCTTCTCTCTCTCTCTCTCTCTCTGTGCTCTCCTCTCTCTCTCTCTCTTCTCTCTGTGTCTCTCTCTCTCTCTGTCTTTTCTCTCTCTCTCTCTGTTTTCTCTCTCTCTCTCTCTTCCTCTCGTCCCCTCTCTCTCTTCTCTCTTCTGTGTCTCTCTCTCTCTCTCTCTCTCTCGTGTCTCTCTCTCTCTCTCTCTGTGTCTCCTCTCTTGTTCTCTCTCTCTCTGTTGTCCTCTCTCTCTCTCTCTCGTGTTGCTCTCTCTCTCTTCTCTCTCTTTGTCTTCTCTCTCTCTCTCTCTGTTCTCTCTCTCTCTCTCTCTGTGTTCTCTCTCTCTCTCTCTCTGTGTCCTTTCCTCTCTCTCTCTCTGTCTCTCTGTCTCTCTCTCTCTTCTCTCTGTGTCTCTCTCTCTCTCTCTCTCGGTCTCTCTTGTCTCTCTTCTCTCTGTCTCTCTTCTTGTCCTCTCTCTCTCTGTCTCTCTCTCTCTGTCTCTCTCTCTCTGTCTCTCTCTCTCTGTCTCTCTCTCTCTGTCTCTCTCTCTCTCTCTCTCTCTCTCTCTCTCGGGAGAAGAGAAAGAACAATGAGGAGATAGAAGGCGACAAGGTAACCGAATCAGGAACCCAGAATGTTGCCAGTATGAATGGCAGGAAAAGACCACAGGAGTGCGCCACGCACGAATTTCATGGGGGAAACAAGGTGGACCCTGCAACTGATCGTGACCATCCAGTTTCAAGGCACTTTTGAAGGAAGGGAGAGGGAAGCCGTATATTACGGTGCGGACAGGCTAGGCAGAACAGATTCTGACGAGCAAGGGATACAAGGGGACCGTGATGACTGTCGCAAAGGCTGGTGAAAAACTTAAGTGATCATTTTCCAGTAGCCTAAGATAATGGACACAGACTGTCTTTTGGACGACGACATATTTGTTTAGGTAAAGCGGCTTACGTCCAGGTAAAAGGGGAAGTGCTAGAGAGAGTATTTATCTCTGGAGCGGAGTACAAGAGGGTGCTACCGTACATGAAGCTGTCAATGTGCCTCAAGTGCTGCTGATAGGATCACAAGTCATGGACCTATGAGCAGGATGCTCGGTGTTGGTTCTACGATAAGATACACGATTCCAGAATCTGCAAAGCCAAGGTTGAAAAAGGGAAAATGATTAAGCTTTGCTGTTGTAATTTTTGAGGCCCGTACAATGCCGGGTCTCTAGCATGCAGACCAAGACCTGCCCCCCCCCCCAAAAAAAAAAAAAAAAAAAAAAATATTGTGCGGACTCCCGGAAAGGAACCACGGAAAAAGAAAATGGGACAAACCACCACGCACGCAGAGGTACAGAGGGATAGACGGCTACAGTACCCAATGCTTGGCTACTCTCTATGATGTATCGGTCAATTCATTTATTAGTTCATGAAAGAGAGAGAGAAATAAATATCGATATAATAAATATTTTAGATGAGTATTTTCGTTTACAGAGCTACAACTGCCCGAATGCGAAAAACCATGCCCGTTTGTGCTACGACAGGTCTGTGGCAGCAACGGACTCACCTACAATAACGAGTGCCTTCTGGAGATCGCCATGTGCAGAGATCCAACGCTGTTCAAGGAGTACGACGGGGAATGTGGTGTGTATTGCTGCCTGGATGTTTTTTTAGTGGTGTTTTTTTTCTGCTAGTGTGAAGCAGCTTTGGCTTTTTCTATTTTATTAATTTGTGCATTTGATATACTTCACTGAGTTTAGAGTGCCTAAAGAGAGAGCTCAGATAGCGCTGACCACAGGGCATTTCCTACAAATATCTTCAAGGCACAGTTTACAGTTTTCGTTTTCCATTCCAGTATTTTAAGTCCTCAGAGCCCAATACGTTTATATCTGAATCTTTCTTTCTGCGTTCGATCATCGTTAGTTGTTTCCTAGTTCCACTCAAATAACTAGCATTCTCAAAACACATTCGGCCAGTTTCGACGGCGGTCTTTAACAGATATATTGTTACTCTGTGTTTTGTCACGTGGGGGGCAAGGTCAGGGGCTTGTATTGAATATTGAGGCTTTTTTTTAACAGTTTTGACTTAAAATCAATAAAACCATTAGCCAATGACATCCCTTCCTATTAGAGATTGCGCTCACTGAATAGGCAACAGCTACATCTGAGTTACGGCTATTTAATCAACCTTTATTTCTACTTCTGTGTACTTCTCCTTCTAGTGGGACTATGCCTACCGCCATCACCACTGTTATTACTACTATTTGTATTATTCAAGAGATATGAACATTAATGATACAACCATAATTATCAACAGGAGACATAAACAACTGCGATAGACCTTGCCCCTTCGTGTTACGGCCAGTTTGTGGCAGCGACGGAATCACCTACGACAACGACTGCCTTCTGGACAACGCCATTTGCCAAGACCCAACACTCTTCAAGGAGCATAATGGGGAATGCGGTATGTGGTGTTTCCTCCTTTTTCTTGTTTCTTTTTCATGAATTTTTCCCACTGAAAACGTATTGAGAACAAGTAATGACAATTTTTTTTTTAAATCTAAGCTATTAATGACGACAATACAGAACTAATTATCAACGGGACTTCTAGACAACTGCGACCGACCTTGCCCCCTCGTCTTCCAACCGGTCTGCGGCAGCGACGGAATCACCTACGAGAGCGACTGCCTTCTGGACATCGCCATTTGCCGAGACCCAAGGCTCTTCAAGGAGCATAATGGGGGATGCGGTTTGTGTTGTGTTTTATTCTTTCTTATTTCATTTTCCCTCTTTATTATAGGCGATTTTTTTGACGGCAAATCATTTCAAGATATTTAGAAAAAATCTTGAAACCTCTTGTTTATTCCTTTTTGATGGAACTTCTTGGTCAGATATCTTGGTTGGGTTTCGTATCCAAACCAATCATTTTCAAACTGCCTCTAAAGGAGACTTGCTAGAGTTTTATGACGTCACATAGCAAACAAACCGGTGACAGCCAGTGCGTTTTTATTTACCATTGCTATTTCCGTTCTAAGCTCTTTCTTTGAAAGAACAGTCTTTGCTATGCATAGTAAATGTTCTTATAAATTGTTGCTTTATGGTGTGTGAACGATATATATATATATATATATATATATATATATATATATATATATATATATATATATATATAATTTTTTTTATTCTTTTGTTATAACTTTTGTCCTATAACATGTGTAAATATTATTTTTGAAATTCTTATTGCCTTCATCTTGAGTTCATGTTGAGGGAAATAGATTCTTCGTCGGTAAATTCGCTATCATTACTATCAGCGTCTTTCTTTCGCGATTAACTCGGTCACTCACTATGGAGGGGGACGAGTCATCACAAATTGAGGTACTTTGCTCACACTGATAGCAAGCTGGGTGTTGGGACCTTTTTTGTCGAATTTGGAAAGGCGAAGCAAGCTGAACCAAACCACAGCTTGCTTGCACTTCCCGTCAAAAGTACATCTCATGATTATTTACTTTACTTCTGCTAAAGCTTACCTGTGCTATTCTCCTATTTCACACACACAAAAAAAATATTTCACTTGTTGCAATGAACTTCTGCGAACGATAAACCAGGAAAGACGATAAATTTCCCCCACAGACTGCGACAGACCTTGTCCCTTCGTGTTCCGACCTGTCTGCAGCAGCGACGGAATCACCTACAACAACGACTGCCTTCTGGACAACGCCATTTGCCAAGACCCAACACTCTTCAAGGAGCATAATGGGGAATGCGGTTTGTGTTTATTTTTTTATTGCCTCCCTTATCGTTATTGCCTTACTCCTCCTAAGCTGTGTTTCTGTACAATGTTTGCCAAGATCCAACGTTCTATCAGGACTAGACCTATGGCGAGGAATAAGGCAGAGAGACGGAGTGACAGATGGGTGCTAGGCAGACAGTCAGTCAGTCTAAAGGTGTGGTTACACTGGCCATCGATTCATGAAATCTAATCCTTTTGAGTGGATTTTGCCCACCGATTGGTTCATTCCACTGTTTTTTTGCCTACTCGTCCGAAGCGATGGGCAAGCCGTCGATCCATCGATGTTCCAGTGGAAAAGTCATACTCGTTGAGAGTCTATAGTATACATGGCATTAGTCTAATTGTATATTTATGCATTATAATTAATATATATATATAAATAAATTATAGTTATTAATTATAATTGTAAATTATCATATATATACTGATATTGATTTTTATTTAAAAAAATAAAAGAAAAACAATGCAATATATCTTGTATCCTCATTTGACGGACGAACATAAACAAGCGCGCATATTTTTCGAAGAGAAAGAACGTCTTCTCGTCATATTTCTGTAAAGAATGTGGAATTCGGAAGCAATTACCTCTCTTTTAGAGAAAGTACGCCAAGAAAATGTCCTTTGGAATATAAAACATCCATATTACCACAAGAGGGACTGCGGACACGATTTGTTTTGATGCTGCGATCCAGTGGACTGAGCTGGTGCTTCTTTTCGTAGTGTAACCAAAACGGATGGGCGGGTGGGTTCCAAGTCACTGATAATCGTTGGATTCCAACGAAATAGTTGGCCAGTCTAACCGTACCTTAAGAGACGCGTAGCAAGACACATCAAGCCAGATATATAGACATATTTAATCTATTCTTCCCTTTCCCCATTATCTGTCTTCTCTCCCATATGCATCATCTACCTTTCTTTTTCCTCCCCTTCCCCCTTTTCTGCCTCCCTTTCCATCTTTCCCTTCCCCATTTCCTTCTCTTTCTCCCTTCCCCATTACTTTCTCTTTCTCCCTTCCTCCCTTCCCCATTACCTTCTTTCTCCCTGCCTCCCCCATTTCTCTCTCTCCTCCCCCATTTTCTTCCTCCTTTCCCCATCTCCCTCTCCCTCTCCTCCCTTTGCCATTTTCTCTCCTTCTCCTATTTTCTCTATCTATCCCCCATTTTATTTTTCTTCTTTTCCTCTCCCCCTCCCCATTTTTTTCTCCTCTCCCTCCTTCCCTCCACCAATTTTTTTTCACTTTCTCCTTTCCCTCCCTCCCCATTTTCTTTTATCTTTCTCCCTTCTCTCTCTCTCTCCCCCATTTTCTCTTCTGTTTCTCCTTTCCCTCCCCAATTTTTTCTTTCTCCTTTCCCTCCCCCCATCTTTTCTTTCTTTTCCTCCTTCCCCTCATTCTCTATCCCTCCCTCGCTTCCCCATTTTCCCCCTCTCTCCCACCCCATTGTCTCTCTCTCCCCCCTCACCACCCTTCTTCGCCCTCCCCCCCCCCAGGTGACATCGACCTCGACTTCCCCCTCCCCTTCGACCACGACCTCAACCTCGCCCTCGAGTGCCCCCTGCTTGACGCCCCAGTCTGCGGGAGCGACGGCGTGACCTACCCCAGCGAGTGCTTCTTGGAACTGGCCGTTGCGCAGAATCCCGAGATATTTAAGGTCGGCGATGGCGATTGCAGTGAGTGGATCTTTTTGTTGCTGTTGTTGACGGTTTTTTTTTTTAACTTGTACTTTAGATTGAAAAAGTATTTTTTGTAAGGGAGGGGGTTGGTGTTGTTTTGTTACTGCTGCTGTTGTTACTGTTAATAATGATGATGACGATGAGGATGATAATTATCATCACTATTTTCACCATCATTTCTATACATATATATACATACATACATACATACATACATACATACATACATACATACATACATACATACATACATACATATATATACATATATACATGTATACATATATATATATATATATATATATATATATATATATATACACATATATATATAATTTGTGTGTGTGTGCGCGTGTGAAGTTTGAGATATACTGGACAAAAAAAAAAGAAAAAAAAACACTCATTCCCCCATCCTCCCACCCCCACTCCTCCCCTTCCTCCCACTCCCACTCCCCCCACTCCTCCCCCTCCTCCCACTCCCCCACTCCTCCCCCTCCTCCCACCCCCCACTCCTCCCCCTCCTCCCACCCCCCCACTCCTCCCACTCCTCCCCTTCCTCCTGAACCCCCACTCCTCCCCTTCCTCCCACTCCCACTCCCCCCACTCCTCCCCCTCCTCCCACTCCTCCCCTCCTCCCACCCCCCACTCCTCCCCCTCCTCCCCCCCCCCACTCCTCCCCACTCCTCCCACCCCCCACTCCTCCCCCTCCTCCCACCCCCCACTCCTCCCCCTCCTCCCCCTCCCACTCCTCCCCCTCCTCCCACCCCCCACTCCTCCCCCTCCTCCCCCTCCCACTCCTCCCCCTCCAGGATGCTACGAGGAGTGCGACCCCCAGCTGAGTCCCATCTGCGGCACTGACGGAGTGACTTACGGGAACCAGTGCCTTTTCGAGTCCGCTCAGTGCCATGACAGTGACCTTCGCAAAGTGGCCGACGTGTCCTGTGGTTCGTAGTGGCCCTTTTCTGTGGTTTATTTGTTTCGGTTTTATTTCTGTGGTTTATTTTTTTTTGTATTGTTTTGTTTTTTCTGTTTTATGTCTGTTTTTTTTTTTCTTTTTTGTTTTGATTTTTTTTTTTATGTCTTTTGTTTTATTTCTGTGGTTTAGTTTTTAGATTAATTTTTTTTATATCTGTTTTGTTTGTTTTATTTTATTTATTTTGTTTATATCTGTTTTTTGTTTTATTTTTGTGTTTATTTCTGTGGTTTTTACGATGGAATTCATGCCTTGAGGTAACGTTTTTTTTTATATATATATACTATTTGATTATTTTTTGAGATCTAATGTTTATTTATTTTATGATTTTCTTCTATATATCTTTTTTTTCTTTCTTTCTTTTTACTCTTCTGTCCTTTCCTTCTCCTTTGTTCCTCCTTTTGTTTCCATCTCTTTCTTCCTCCTCCTCTTTCTTTTTCCCTTTCTTCTCTTTCTTCATCCCTCTTTGTCCTCTCTTCATTCATTTTCTCCTTTGTCTTCTTTTCTTCCTCCTCTCCTTTTCTTTCTTCCTCCTTCTTCCTCATCTCTTTCCCCTTCACCTTCCTCCCTCCCTCCCTTCCTCCCTTCCTCTTTCCCTCTGTTTCTTTTATTTTTCTCATATCCTTCTGTTCTTCGTCCTCCGCCTCTCTCCTCCCTTCTCACCCTCTGTCCTTTGCCTCTTTTCCCCATTCTCTCCCTCACCCCTCATCTCCTCTCCTCTCCCTCACTACTCATCTTCCTCTCCCTCGCTACTCATCTTCCTCTCCCTCGCTACTCATCTTCCTCTCCCTCGCTACTCATCTTCCTCTCCCTCGCTACTCATCTTCCTCTCCCTCGCTACTCATCTTCCTCTCCCTCGCTACTCATCTTCCTCTCCCTCGCTACTCATCTTCCTCTCCCTCGCTACTCATCTTCCTCTCCCTCGCTACTCATCTTCCTCTCCCTCTCCCTCACTACTCATCTACTCATCTTCCTCTCCCTCTCCATTTCTCTCCCTCTCCCTCTCCATTTCTCTCCCTCTCCCTCTCCATTTCTCTCCCTCTCCCTCACTACTCATCTTCCTCTCCCTCTCCATTTCTCTCCCTCTCCCTCACTACTCATCTTCCTCTCCCTCTCCATTTCTCTCCCTCTCCCTCACTACTCATCTCCCTCTCCATTTCTCTCCCTCTCCCTCATGTCCCTCTCCATTTCTCTCCCTCTCCCTCATGTCCCTCTCCATTTCTCTCCCTCACATCCTCATGTCCCTCTCCATTTCTCCCCCCTCACTCCTCATGTCCCTCTCCATTTCTCTCCCCTCCTTTCCCCATGTCCCTCTCCATTTCTCTCCCTCACTCCTCATGTCCCTCTCCATTTCTCTCCCCCACCCTCATGTCCCTCTCCATTTCTCTCCCTCACTCCTCATGTCCCTCTCCATTTCTCTCCCTCACTCCTCATGTCCCTCTCCATTTTCTCTCCCTCACTCCTCTGTCCCTCTCCATTTCTCTCCCCTCACTTTCCCCATGTCCCTCTCCTTTCTCTCCCTCCTCCTCATGTCCCTCTCCATTTCTCTCCCTCACTCCTCATGTCCCCCTCCATTTCTCTCCCTCACTTTCCCCATGTCCCTCTCCATTTCTCTCCCCCACTCCTCATGTTTCCCCCTCCATTTCTCTCCCTCACTCTCATGTCCTCTCCCCTTTCTCCCCCCTCACTCCTCAAACTTCCTCTCCATTTCTCTCCCCAAAAGAATGCACCAGCCCTGCCCCACCCCCGCAACCCCCTGTGCGGCAGTGATGGAGTGACCTACCCGCATGACTGTGTGTTGGAGATGGCGAATGTGAAGACCCGCTCCGGTCGAAGGTTTCGGACCCGCCGTTGTAATCTATTCGGTTTGTGTGAAGGATCTAAGGTTTCGGACACAGACTGCTTTAGATGTGTCCGTTTGTTGTGAAGAACGTCTTTTTTTTTAATCTTCATATTTTATTATTGTTACTGTTGTTATTTTGTTGTTGTTATTGTTATTGTTGTTATTGTTGTTATTGTTATTATTGTTATTATTATTATTATTATTATTATTATTATTATTATTATTATTATTATTATTGTTATTATTATTATTCTACCGTCAATTAATGGGAAAATCGGTAAATTTCATTTACTTATATATATATATATACATATTTACATATATATGCATACATATACATATATATCTTCTTCTTTTAACGGTAGGTTCATGTCTGAGCCGCCGTGGTCACAGCATGATACTTAATTGTAGTTTTCATGTTGTGATGTTCTTGGAGTGAATACGTGGTAGGGTCCCCAGTTCCTTTCCACGGAGAGTGCCGGTGTTACCTTTCTAGGTAATCATTCTCTCTATTTCATCCGGGCTTGGACCCGCACTGACTTGGGGGTGGCTTGGCCACCCCTGGGTAGGTAGGCATCAAGTGAAGTTCCTTGCCCCAGGGGGGGGGCCCCCCTCTACCCATTTTTTTTTTCTTCCTCTCCCTCCTTTCCCTCCACCAATTTTTTTTTTTTCACTTTCTCCTTTCCCTCCCTCCCCATTATTTCTTTATCTTTAACTCCCTTCCTCTCTCTCCACCATTTCTCGTTTCCTCTTTTCTATCTTCCCTTCCTATCCCCATTGTTCCTTTTGTCTTTTAATCTTTCTCCCTTCTCTCTCTTCTTTCCTTCCCATTTTCTCTTCTGTTTTCCTTTCCCCCCCAATTTTTTCGTTCTCCTTTCCCTCCCCCCATCTTTTCTTTCCTTTTCCTCCTTCCCCTCATTCTCTATCCCTCCCTCGCTTCCCCATTTTCCCCCTCTCTCCCACCCCATGTCTCTCTCTCGCCCTCCCTCACCACCCCTTCTTCGCCCTCCCACCCCCCAGTTTTTCCCCAGGCCCCCAGAACCCCCCCCCCCAGTCCTCCCCCTCCCACCCAGGTGACAATCATGACCTCGACTTCCCCATCCCTCCCCCTTTTTTTTTTTTTTCTTTTTTTTTATCGCCCACGACCTCACCTCGCACTCGAGTGGCCGCCCCTCTTCCTTTCTTTCCCCATGCTGTACGCCCACCAGTCTGCGGGAGAGACGGCGGTGCCAGTTTTGACCTTACCCAGCGAAGTGCTTCTTGGAACCCCCCTGGCCCGTTTTCGTTGCGCAGGATCAGAATCCCTGGAGATATTTAAGTCGGCTCGGCGATGGGCGGATTGCAGTTTTGCGATGGCATGTGTTACGTGATGTGGATCTTTTTTGTTTGCTGTTGTTGACGGTTTGTTTTTTTGTTTTTTTTTTTTTTTAACTTGTACTATTTAGAGAAAAAGTAATTTTCTTTGGTAAGGGACGGGTGGTTGGTGTTGTGTTGTTAATGATGCCTTTGTCTTGTTGTTTGGTTACTGTTAATAATGATGAGACGATTTTTTAGCGAATGAGGATTTAGGTTTTTGTTATTGTTGATAATTTATTTTCGATCACTCATTTTTTCACCATCATTTCTAATACACGAGACGATACATAACATACTTTATTTAATTCATACATACAACATAAATACATACATACATACATTGTACATAACATACATACATACATACATAAATACATACATAGTACATACATATATAGATTACATAGCATTACAATAACATGTATTATCATTCATATATATATATATATAAATATATATATATAAGTACACATATAAGATAATGTGTGTGTGTGTTGCGCGTGTTGAAGTTTGAGATATAATGGACAAAAAAAAAAAGAAAAAAAAAAACTCATTACCCCCCATCACCTTTTTTAACTTTTTTCTCCCACCCACAATCCTCCCCTTCCTCTACAAATTCCCACGCCCCTCCCCAACCCAACATCACTCCTCCACCTTACTCTCCCACTCCCCCCTTTCCTTTCACTCCTTTTTTCTCCCTTTTTTTTTTTCTTTCTCCTCCACCCCCCCACTCCTCCCCCTCCTCCCACCCTCTACTACTCCTTCCCCCTCCCCCACCCCCCACTCCTCCCCCTCCTCCCACCCCCCCATCCTCCTCCCCCTCCTCCCACCCCCACTCCTCACCCTCCTCCCACCCACCCAAATCCTCCCATCCTCCCCTCCTTCCCAATCTCCCACTCTCTTTCTGCCCTTTTCCTCCCACTCCCCACTCCCCCCACTCCTTTCTACCGCTCTTCCTTCCCTAACTACGCCCCCTACTCTCAACCCCCCCACCTCCTCCCCCTACTTTCCAACCCCCACTCCTCAACCCCTCCTCACAACCCCACTACTCACCCCTCCTGCCAACCCCCCTCATTTTCTTTCCCCAAAAACTCATCCCCCTCCTAATCAACACCCCCCCCCCCACTCCTCCCCCTCCTCCCACCCCCCCACTCCTCCCACCCCACCAACTCCTCCCCCTACCCCTCCCCACCCAACACTCCTCCCCCCACTCCCACTCCACTCCGCCCCCTCACCTACCACCCCCCACTCCTCCCACTCTCCCCCTCCCACTCCTCACCCTCCTACAACCCCTCACTCCTCCCCCTCATCCCCTCCACTCCTCCCATCTCCCAACACCCCACTCCTCCCCATCATCCCCCTACCCACTCCTCCCCCTCCAGGATGCTACGAGGAAGTGCGACCCCAGGCTGAGTCCCCACCTGCCGGCACTGACGGAGGTGACTACGGGAACTCCCCCCCCCCGTGCCTTTTCGAGTCCGACTCAGTGCCATGACAGTGACCTTCGCAAAGTGGCCGGACGTGTCCTGTTGCGTTCGTAGGGGCCCTTTGTCTGTGGTTGATTGTATCGGTTTTATTCTGTGGTTAGTTATTTTTTTTTGTATTTCGATTTGTTTTCTGTTTTAGTCTGTTTTTTTTTTTTTTTCTTTTTCTGTTTTTGATTTTTTTTTTTATGCTTTTGTTTTATTTCTGCGGTTTAGTTTTTAGAGTAATTTGGTTTTATTATGCTGTTTTGTTTGTTTTATTTTTATTTATTTTGTTAATACGTTTTTTGTTTATTTGGTTGGGTTTATTTCTGTGGTTGTACAGAGGGATATTTTCATGCTGATTGTGGTAACCACGTTTATTTTTATATATATAGACTATTTGAATTTTTTGAGATTAATGTTTATTATTTTATGATGTTCTGCTATATATCTTTGTTTTTTCTTTCTTTCTTTTACTCTTCTGTCCTTTTCCTTGCGCCTTTGTTCCTCCTTTTTGGTTTCCATCTGACTTTCTTCCTACTCCTACTTTCTTTTTACCTTTTCTTCTCTTTATTCATCCCTCTTTGGTCCTCTCTTCATTCATTTTCTCCTTTGTCTTCTTTTCTTCCCCCTATCATTTTCTTTCTTCCTCCGTCTTCCTCACTCTTTCCCTTCACTTCATCCCCTCCCTCCCTTACTCCTTCCTCTTTCCTCTGTTTCGTTGATATTTCCATATCCTTCTGATCTTCGTCCGCGCCTCTCTCCTCCCTTCTCACCCTCTGTCCTTTGCCTCTTTTCCCCATTCTCTCCCTCACCCCTCATCTCCTCTCCTCTCCCTCACTACTCATCTCCTCCCACTCGCTACTCATCTTCTTCCATCGCTACTCATCTTCCTCTCCCTCGCTACTCATACTTCCCTCGGCTAATCATCTTCCTCTCCCTCGTCTACTCATCTCCCTCTCCCGCCTACTCATCTTCCTCTCCCTACGCTAACTCACTTCCTATCCCTCGCGACTCAATCTCCTCTCCTTCGCTAATCATCTTCCTCTCCCTCGCTACTTCATCATTCCTCTCCCTCGCTATCATTTCTCTCCCCCTCGTCTAATCATCTTTACTCTCCCTGCGCAGCCTACGCTATATATGTGTCTTGCTACTCATCTTCCTCTCCCTCGTTTTTTTTTTCCTTATTTTCTTTACCCTCATATTCCTCTCCCTTCGTTTTTCTCTATACTTATCCTTTTTGGTTTCTCCCTACTACTCAGTCTCCTAGCCCCCGCTACTCATCTTCCTCTCTCGCTATCATCTTCCCTCCCTCGTACTCATCCTTCCTCTCCCTCTCCCTCACGACTCAGCTTCCTCTCACTCATATTTCCTCTCCCTCGCCATTGCTGTCCCTCTCCCTCCTCTCATTTCTGCGTCCCCTCTCCCTCCTCCATTTCCTCCCGCTCCCGCACTAATATTCTTCCTCTCCTCTCCATTTCTCTCACCCGCTCCCTGCAAGTACTCATCTTTCCGCTCCTCTCCATTTCTCTCCTACTCCCGCACTACTGCATCGGTCCGCTCCCCTCTCCATCCTTGCCTGCCCTTCGCTACGATCAGCCGGTCCGTTGCTACCTGCTTCCATTGCTCGCCCGCGCCCGCACACGCATCTGCTCGTCTCCCCATTACGCATCTTCCTCTCCTCTCCATGGCTGCTCCCTGCGCCCCTCACGACTCATCCGTCTCTCCCTCTCCAGTTCCTCCCTCGCCTCTCATACTCATCTTCCCTGCCGCGACAGTTCTCTCCTTCCCGCATCTACTCATCTTCCTACTCCCTCCAGGTCTCCGCCCGGCAATCACTACTCAGCTGGCGCGCCCGCATCCATTGCGCTCCCCCTCCCGCACTACGCATCTTCCTCCCCTCGCCCATTGTGTCTCCATCTCCCTCACTACTCAACCTCCCTCTCCATTTTCTCTCCCTCTCCTCATGTCCCTTCGCCATTTCTCTCCCTCCCCTCATGCCTCTCCATTTCTCTCATCCCACTCCTCATGTCTCTCCATTTCTTCCGCATCCTCACGTCCCTCTCCATTCTCTCCCTCACTCCTCAGAGTCCCTCTCCCTTTCTCTCCCTCACGTCCTCATGTCCCCTCCATTCTTCTCGCACTCCTCATGTCCCTCTCATTTCTCTCCTCACTCCTCATGTACTCTCCATTTTCTCCCCTCCACTCCTTCATGTCCCCTCGCATTTCTCTCCCTCACTCCTCATGGCCCTATCCCCTTTCTTCCCTCTCATCCTCAGTTCCCTCGCCCAGTTCTCGCCTCACGCCTCCTGCCCTTCTCCATTTCTCTCCCTCATCCTCATGGCCCTTCTCCTTCTCTTCCCTCAGCCGTCATGTCCCTCTCCCATTTCTCTCCCTCACTTCATGTCCCTCCCATTGCGATCCCTCACTCCTCCATGTCCCTCGGCCTGTCTCTCCCTCACCGCATGTCACTCTGCCCAGTGCTCGTCTCCCTCACTCCTCAGGTCCCTGCTCCCGTGCTCTCCCTCACTCCTCATGTCCCTCTCCCTTCCTCCCTCCCACCTCATGGCGCTCCATTCTCTCCCTCAATCCTCTGGCCCTCTCCATTGTCGCTCCTCACTCCTCCAAGGTGCCCATCTTCGTCAGGTGGCTGCGTCCGCTGCACTCTCTCATGGCCCTCGCCAGTGGCTCTCCCTCACTCCTCATGTCCCGCTTCCAGGTCGGCTCCCTCACTCCTCATGTCCCTCTCCAGGTGTCTCTCCCTCACGCTCATGGCCCTCACTCCATGGCTCTCCCCACTCCTCTGGGCCCTCTCCCTTTCTCGCCCTCACTCCTCATTCTTTTGTCCCTCTCCATTTCTCTCCAGCACTCCTCATGTCCTCGCCAGGTGCTGCTGCCCGCGCCCGCCTCATGCGCTCTCAGTCTCTCCCGCACTCCGCATGTCCCTCTCCATTCTTCCCCATCCTCATGGCCCGCGCAGGCGCCTCCCTCACTCCGCATTGTCCCGCGCCAGGCGCTCCCACACTCTTCATGTGCCCTGCTCATGGCGCCCCTCACTCCTCATCTCTTCCAGGTCGCTCCCGCACAGAATGCGACCAGCCCGACCCCACC
>NC_051388.1:7448035-7473035 GCF_015228065.2 Penaeus monodon
AGGAAGAGAAACAGAAGTTCAAGGATGTTGGTAACTCTAAATCTGTGGTTCATAGACACAAACGTACACGCGCGCACGCACGCGTACACGCACGCACGCGCGCGCGCGCACACACACACACACACACACACACACACACACACACACACACACACACACACACACACACACACACACACACACACACACACACAGAGTCATAAGTTTGTTTTATATGATATACTTGTGTTACTTATATTTCTTGTTAAACGTGTTCACCAGACAAAGATGTTTCCGATCCATAATACCAAATAGTACTACATAATTTGCATACATAAGAAGGACTGGGAAGGGGAAACGTTAGGATATCTTATAAAATTCAAATGGTACACAGAATTCAAGCTAAATGGTTAGTCCAGTAATAAACCCATGTTTTTTCTTTCTTTTTCTTTTCTTCTATTTATGTGTTTATTGTTAGTTGTCGGATGTAATTCTTCTTCTACCTTGGCAGCAGACGGAATTTTGCGAATCTATTGTTATTCTAATCAAGGGAGATCTTTTTTTCTTTTTCCAAGAGCACAAGTCCTTTATAAGGTTTATAAGGCAACCTTCATGTTTTGTTAATAAGTGTAATTTAGTTCAAAAGATACAGCAATTTTTCTTTTTCGCTGCACAGAAATTCAAATGGGTTCTATACGAATATTCTCTCTCTACCTTTCTCTCCCTTTTTTAGTGTAGTTGTTCAGTAATGTACTTACTAATACCGTTTTCCTTGTTTTATGTCGATCAACCATGTGGACCTGATGATAATATAGGACACTAACACACACAAACTAAACACACGCACACGAATACACCGAAAACGCCTTCTGCAGACAATATATACACCACTGACCATCTTACCATCTCATCAGAACGGAACATTTTAAGAAACTTCTCTTTTCGAGGCAGAAGAGGTGTTATTCGGGAAACCCATAAACAAGTAGGAAGGGTTGCTGACCTAAATGTAAATGTTCAGAAGCACTGAGCATATTGGCAAGAAGTGACTTTATATAGACCCTCTCGAAGAATCGATAAGTCGGTCTTGTAGTCCTACAGTTATAAAATGATCCAGGTATTCATTCTATCGGGATCATATCAGCGATCTCAGGTTCACTCCTGAGCTCATTAAAGTCATTCTGCATAATTCGGGAAAAAGACAGCAAACAAAAAAATAAAAACAAGAAAAGACATAACAAAACCACACCAAGAAGTAAAAGATCAGATAATTGATCGAAATGTAACCTACGATATTCGGCAGTTACCTATACCTGACATCATTATGCAATAGCTACCACCGTTTTTAATTTTACTTCGAAACAAGGAAAATGAACCGTCCAATATTCGCGAAGCAATGGTCCTTCTTGTGCCTTGGTGAATCATGATGGATCTGTAAATAAAGCAACCTGGCCCATTTGGAGAGACAAATTAACGTAAAACTTCAGACACCTGATTAAGAAATTACGGTTGATTAGATAAGATAAGGTCCGTTTAAGTTATTTTTTTGTCACATCACTATTCATTTAGGCAGCAAGTCACTCGTTTTCTGTATCTACGAGGGGGCTTCAAAAAGTTCGTGGAAAAAATCCACAGCTAAAAATCATATGGAACGATTTGGATTACATTGCACCTGAACATTTTTGTACCAACGTGTTATAACGTGTTCAAACATGAACCCTTAAATGCAGGTGATAATGTATCGCCACTAATTGTAAGTTATGTGATCAGAACCATGTCAGAGCAGCTCTTTTTACATCTTCAACCGATGAAAAACTGGTACCTTTTAATGATTTTTTAAAGTTTGGAAACAAAGAGAAGTCGGATGGGGCTAAATCAGGGCTTTAAGTTGGTTGTCGGAAGATTTTCCATCGAAATTCACGTAGCATAGCCGAGCGCCAAGAGAGGGTGTATTGTCGTGGTAGAAGAGAACTCGCTGATGCAGATTTCTAGGGCATTTTTCTGAGATTTTTCAGACAGTTTTCTCAAAATGCATGTAATTGTTTTCTTGCTCTCGAGGAAGTCAACCAGCAAAATCCCCTCTGTATCCCAAAAAGTCAGTGGCCATGACACTTCCTTTTGTATGCTCAAATTTTACTTTGACTGGTCCACTTCCACCCCTGGGCAGCCACTGCTTTGGTTGAATTTTGTTCTGGGATCGTACTGGTAGAGTCATGTTTCATCCCCTGTCACAATTCTCTGCAGAAAAGCTTCAGAGTCCTCATCCCACTTGTTCAAAATTTCCATTGAAAGATCTACCCTTGTTTGCTGCTGATCTGGGCATAACAGCCTAAGGACCCATCGAGCGGAAAGCTTGCTTAGCCCCAAACTCTCCACCAGAATTGTGTGTGCAGAACCCACAGAGATGTTGAGTGTGTCTACTACTGATTCAATGGTTATTTGTCTATCCTTTTCAATCACGTCGCGAACAGCATCAATGTTTTCCTCACAAACAGACGTTGATGGCCTGCCACTCAGGGCTCATCTTCAATTTCGTTTCTTCCACTTCTGAACCGACTTATCCATTTGTAGGTTGTTGATTTCTTTGGGGCATTGTCACCAGACACTTGTTCCAGAGCATCAATGATTTGCCTAATCTCCCAAGCGAGTTTCACCATGAATTTAATGTTTGTCCTGGCCTCGACTTTGGTGGATTCCATGTTGCTTGAATGGTGCCTGACTTCCAACTGGCGCCGATGCGGTGTTACCTGCATTTAAAGGTTCATGTTTGAACACGTTATAACACGTTAGTACAAGGATGTTCAAGTGCATTGAAATCAAAATCGTTCTGTATGATTGTTAGTTATGGATTTTTTTCCCACGAATTTTATTAAGCTCCCTCGTACATTAAAACTTCAAACTGTCACACTTTTCAAATCAAATCGGTGAACGAGCACTTAACGACTGGAAGTGGAAAATGTGTTCATATGAAAAATCCTTTTTTGGCGGTTGTCGCGAATCTATCAATGTCTTATATAATAACGATTTGCGAAATTTGGATCACTATAAAAGTCTACCCTAAAAATAGTTATCTGTAAACTGACTATTTGACAGAGAAAACGTTCCTGGGCTAACTATTTCAAATACAGTATGTGTTTGATCTATTTACTTAACGATAACTCAGTTTAGTAACAAATGTGAAATAATGTAGCTGCAATTGCCTCGCAGAATAAAAACATCACTCATTTGATTTATGATTCATATCGTCATCACACCATCGTTATTATTGTCACTGTCATTCTTGTTATTATTGTTGTTATTCTATCAACCTCATCGATGCCAGTAATTATGCCAATGATGACGAAGACGATGACGACGACGACGATGGTGATGATGATGATAACAATAACTAGCAGGTCCTGTGCAAATTCTGCAAAAAAAAAGAAGAAAAAAAAAAAGATAAAAGCCACTTTTTTCTTTCTCTTTCACCCTCTTCCTCTCTACCTTTCGCTTCTCCTTTACTTTTCCTTCCCCTTCCCTTCTCTCACTGCCGAATCTTCCTTAAATTCACTCCTCCCCATCTACTTCCCTCCTCTCTCTCCTTTTCCCCCTCCAGCCACCTCTTTCGCTCTCTTATCCCCTTCCTTCCCTCTCCTGTCTCCCTTTTTTCTCTCCCTTTTCCCCACCTCCCTTTCTCCTTACCCACCTCCTTAACTTCTTTAAGTCCCTCCGTTTCCCCTTCCTCATCCCCCCTTCACCTCCTATTCTCCCTCCTCCCCTTTTTATTCTCCCCCTCCCTTTCCCTTTCTCCTCCTACCTTCCTTTTTACCTCCCCCAAAGGATAGTCGTGTTAATGATAAATGTTTGTAAATGACAGTCTGCTTTCTTTGACATTTGGGAAGTTATCGTTACTGTTATTATTATTAGCATTATTTTCATTATCGTTTCTATCAATATCACCAGTACCATAATGCTGTTAATATTTATAATTATTACTGCTGATATTGTTTTATTATTATTATCGCTATTATTAATAATGTTTTAATATTAGTAACATTATCATTATGAATGATATATATCTGCTTGTGTTTCATGCGTACTAAATTAACAAGGTTTATTTTATATTGCAAAAGCTTTGATGCTTGCATTCTTGATGGATTTCTTGGCTATCAACCAGCCACGTTAACACAGCCAGCCAAGATCATTAAGCCAATGGATTTTTTATTTCGATCTCTATAAGGTCATAAAGTTTTATTTCTCTGAGAAGAGTGTTTCAGAACTTAATTTTTCATTATCTGATAAGAAATGTGATATCGTATATTCTTTATTTTTGATCCGGAGATAATTTTATAGTGGTTCTTTAACGCGGGCACAATGAATAAAGGCTGGTGATGTACTGGCGTATTGCTGAGGGAATATTCTCTCTATGTAGGGAGTGGGGTAGGTGATTCTGATGGGATTTAACCCTGAAACGGGCCAAAACCACCTCCTTCCTTCTTACTTGTCTATGGACTGTGTCCCACGGTTTCATATAATGCCTGGCTTTATTAAAAAAGTTTAATATTCATGCCTCAAACCATATTTCATGTGACTATGTAATTTACCATATATCTATATATATATCTATATATATATATTTATATTCATATATCCACACACACAAATACAAATAGATATACACATAAACGTATATACATATAAACGCTTATATATATATATATATATATATATATATATATATATATATATATATATACCTTTTTTCAACATGCCAATATATGTATATATATAATCTATTCTTCCATTTTTATAAGGGGTCATATATTTCATGTGACTGCGGAATTGAAGTCAGTTACATTTTATTATAATTCTTCGAGGAAACCATTGTATTAGAATAGTTAGGAAGTTAGTTTATACACATTTGTTATTTACACGACTATCCGGTTAGCGGAAGTAAAGGAGAAAACGGGGATGGATAAAGGCAAAGAAAGGGGGAAAGGGAGACAGTTCTCAGAGAAAAAAGGGAGATGGGAGAAGGAGGGAAGGAGATAAGGAAGCAATGGAGGTGGGGAGTGTAAGAAGGAAAAGGAGGCAAGTTGGAGGGGCGGACTGATTTTAAGGAAGATCTGGGAGTGAGAGTAGGTGGCAGAACGGGAGAGGGAAAGGTAGAGGGAGAGGGCAAATGAAAGGAAAACAGAGTGGGGAGGCAAAAGGAAGAGGCTGAAAGAGGGAGAGAGGAGTACTTTTTTCCATGGAATTTCCACGGGTCCCGCTAGTTACTGTAAATGTTACTATTGTCATTGTTATTATCATTACTATCGTTATCATTAGCATTATCTTATTATTTTCAATATTCTTAATTTTCATTATAATTTCGTTTTTTTATAATTTCTATCGTTACTATCCTCATCATTATCTTAATTAAGATAGCTGATATATACGTAACTTATACAGAGTCACAAAAAAACGGAAACTTTATGCTTATTTTTTTTCTGTGTGAAATAACTACATAAGTTGTAGTTGTTACATCCCAGTAAAGTTAATCAAGTTTTTTCCCAATGTTACAAAACAAAACGAGTCAGAGACCACAAAGCATGAACAAACAAAACAATAGTGCATAATATTTCCACCTGGAAATACGATGTTGTTAGACGTGGTTTTGTATGATACGAGTTAATATTATTTAAAAAATGCTAGTGTTAACAATGTGCATTGTGTGTGTGTGTGTGTGTGTGTGTGTGTGTGTGTGTGTGTGTGTGTGTGTGTGTGTGTGTGTGTGTGTGTGTGTGTGTGTGTGTGTGTGTGTGTGTGTGAATCAGTTACATGACAATGGTCTATATTTATTTCAGTAAATTACGGAAAAAAACTTAGCGCAGCATAGCATAGTTATCATGTAAGAACTAACAGGTGGCATGGTGGTGTGCTGTAGTAATAGCATTATCAGTACGTTTATTTTTAGCAATATTAATAATAATACTAGTCAGGTGTTATAGCATTAATTAATTATGAACGCCATATCATTAATAGTCAAACTCGTTACAATAAGAATTCCCTAATCAGTATAGTGTTAACTGCAAAAGATATTCTCACATATATTCAAGTAATGATAATATTTATTGTATAGCATTGATTACCTAAAAGCGCAAAGCACTTTATCAAAAACACTAACAGAACACATACTAATCTCGGATAATCATCATATAAACCCTTAAAACAGAGAAATTAGACCCCTATAAGGCATAACAAGTCCAGAACAAGCCAGCGATAGTTTCTTCACTGTTTACGAAGTCCACTCTTTTTACAAAACGATTTGTTGCGTCGCCTTCCCACCTTTGGCCGGCGCGAGCAGGTTGTTTGAAAGAGGATAAGGTAAGTTTATATGATAATTAGAGTGATAAGTAAATTTTTTTATAACTGCATTTACAAATTTTTGGTGTATGAATGTGGTTTGTGGTGATTACTGGAATCATTTCTGTGACCCGAGTTTTCCTTAGGCCTGTAGTAGTAGTATTTTGGGCTGTGAAGTCTATGCTAAGATGATTTGTTTTTAATTTGACTTTTATTATGGTTACATGATGTGTTAACCCATATGGGATTTGTTACCGAGGTTGATGTTACCGAGAGCGACGCACAGATATAGAGGGAAATGGACACTTCCGTTTTAGAGAGCATACGAAATAGAGTAATAATAATAATAATAATAATAATAATAATAATAATAATAAAAAGTACAGTTGCTCCTGCCTTATATCGCCGTCACACAAGAGTTCTTAGTGTCGCGTCTAGGGAATATATAGAAGGTAGGAAGGGCTAGGTTTGTATTTTGGGTTTGCATGATACCCTGGTTTTAGGACTTCGTTACGGAGGTGCGTCGCTCTTGGTGACATTAACGGATAAGAACAGAAAGAATTGACGTTGATGATCGTTATTATCTCAATTTCCAGGCCTTGCTGTGGGTCTGCAGCCATGTCGCGGTATCACTTTGTACTGGTGATCTTTATATCAGTTTCCGCTGGCCATTATTTACGTAAGTTTCAGCGATTGCATGCAGGTTGAAGGTAAAAAAAAAAAAAAAAAGTGTGAATCGTTGTAATGGAAATATAGGCCTGTGGTGTTGTTAGTGGGTGTGACTTGACATTATATCAATCTGTAATTGTGCAGCTCGAGAGAGCTGGGCTCCAAGCTTGCCTTTGGTAATAAAAGGCACTGGATATATAATTTTGTGGTTGTGGTTATAGGGAATTACATAGGACCACATTACTCCAATTAGGATTATGCAGCGATATCCGTGGCTTGTGCTTCTTCGGCACTTGCGTAAAGGCCAACATGTCTCCATTCAATATATTCTGTAAATATAAGAGACCATGGGTTAGCTCCTTTTTCATCAGAATCTTTGAGAAGATCTATTAAATATTTGCTATAACATACATTGAAGGCTGTTGGCCTTTGCCGGAGAGCCGAAGGTGTGGAGGCCACGGATTTGCCTTTGGAGAAACTGTTCATGAGATTCATTTTATGCAGGTTATTTCTAAGACGAACTGGTGTTGTTTTATGTGTACTTTATCATATTTTAACCCATATTTCCGTTCTCTCTCTCTCCTTCCTTTTCTTCTCTGTTTTCTTTTCTCTCTTCTCTTTTCTTCTCTTTCCTTCTCTTCTCTCTCTTCTCTTTCTCTCTCTCTTTCTCTCTCTCTTCTACTCTCTTCTCTTCTCTCTTTCTCTCCTTTCTCTCTCTCTTCTTTCTCTCTCTTTCTCCTCCTCTCCTCTCTCTTCTCTTCTCTCTTTTCTCTCTTCTTCTTCTCTCTCTTTCTCTCTCTTTCTCTCTCTCTTTTCTCTCTCTCTTCTCTCTTTTCTCTATCTCTTCTCTCTTTCCTGTTCTCTCTCTATATCCCACTCTCTCTCTCTCTCTCTCTCTCTTCTCTTTCTCTCTCTCTTCTCTCTCTCTTTCTCTCTCTCTTTTTCTCTCTTTTTCTCTTTCTCTTTTCTCTCTCTCTCTCTCTTTTCTCTCTCTTTCTCTCTTTTCTCTCTCTCTCTCTCTCTCTCTTTTCTCCTTTTCTCTCTCTCTCTCTCTCTCTTTATTTTTTATTTTTGCTCCGCCCTTCTCATTTCGCTTTTCAGCAGCTTAATTTCGTTTCCTTTTTATCGATTTTTTTCTCTATTTCATTATTCTTCCTTTCTGGTTTTCTCCTTCTTTTCTATCGTCTCTCTCCACCATTCTTCTCTCCCTTCCTCTCTTCACGTCTCTCCTTCCCTCGCCTTTTCTCTCTTTATCTCTTTCCTCTCTTGTTATCTAATCTCTCCTCGCCAATATTAAATCTTGTGTATTTTGATTATGATAATATGCTGAATATAATTAGCAATTTTTCATTAGTCTGATATGAGAGATTTCAATGATAGTATAACGTGATATGATGTAGACATGAGCGTCTTGTCTGGTATGTTGTAATAATCGTCAGATATACTATAACATAGTTTCCATTGATTTTGCAAATTACTGAAAAGGAGAAATGATAATGATTATTAAAACTAATGATTTTTTTCATGATTTTTATTATACATTTTTAAAAGACTATTTATATATATTTATTTTAATTTTATTTTTTTTTTTGTAATTATTTATATATATTATTTTCATCTATTTTGTAGTTGTTGTATTTATTGTCTAGTATTTATTTGACTATTTTTTGTCGGTTGTTAATTTCCCATTGGCTTTTGGATTTATTTTTTCTTATTCAGTTGTTGCATCACAAGTCATTGTTCTCGTGAAGATTCATCCTGGATTAACATATTAACGGTCATTTTCTTCCTAACGATTTTTATTAGAATTATCCCCGCCCCTTTTTTATAATGGTCATTCATTATGACTATGATGTAATAGATAATATAATGTAATGTAATGTAATACAATGTATGATATATGATTTATATATGATATGGTACAATGTAATGTAATGTAATGTAATATGACATATATATGGTATATGAAATGATATAGCATAGTATGATATAATAACTACGTTTTATCTCCATCATCATCATCACATTCTCCATCACTTCCCATCATGTACATCAATTGTCATTTTCCTCACCGTATGTGACATCATATTGCTTTCCCTATCACTATCACTTCACTATTACTATCATTATCACTGTCATTACTTTGATCAAAACCACAATTAGTAACAACCAAACTCACAGCCCCCCCCTCCTCACGACACCCCCCCACCATCCACACCTCCTCTACCCCCTCCCTCCCATCAACAACCACTCACTCCCCCACCTCTCACTCCTCCACCCACCCACCACCCACTCCCTTCCCCCCCACCACTTCCCCACCTCCCACTCCCTTCCTCCACCACCTCCCACTTCCCCCCACCACTTCCTCCACCACCTCCTCCCTCCTCCTCCCCCTCCTCCTCCCCCTCCTCCTCCCCCCTCCTCCTCCCCCCTCCCCCTCTCCCCTCCCCCTCCCCCTCCCCCCCTAACCACCTACTTTTCTCTTCCTCACAGACACCAATAACAGGAAGTGCGTGGCGACCTGCCCTGACCTCAGTGACCCCGTGTGTGGCAGTAACCAGGTGACCTATGATAACGACTGCCTCTTGGAGCGGGCGCAGTGCGAAGACCTGAGTTTGCACAAGGTCGCGGAGGGTCCCTGTGGTAGGTTGGGGATGTTTTTTTTTTTTTTTTTTTTTGGGGGGGAGGGGGGTATTTTTGGAGTCTGGTGTTATTGTACATTGTTTGGATTTCTATTATCTTTTGTGTGATGTTTTTGTAAATATTATTTTTTAAAGATTTTTATTTATTTTTCTTTGTCTGATATCATCATTGCTTTTTTGTCAACTATATCTGACATTATATATAAACACACACATATATATACATACATACACATAAATACATTTATACATACATATATACATACATATATGTACATATATATACAAATATATATACATATATATACATATATATATACATATATATACATATATACATCTTCTTCTTTTAACGGTAGGTTCATGTCTGAGCCGCCTTGGTCACAGCATGATACTTCATTGTAGTTTTCATGTTATGATGCTCTTGGAGTGAGTTCGTGGTAGGGTCCCCAGTTCCTTTCCACGGAGAGTGCCGGTGGTACCTTTTAGGTAATTATTCTCTCTATTTATCCGGGCACTTGACTTGGGCTGGCATGGCCACCCAGTGGCTAGGTAGGCAATCAAGGTGAAGTTTCTTGCCCAAGGGAACAACGCGCCGGTCGGTAGAGTCCGACGCTCTAACCATTCGGCCACCGCGGCCTTGACGATCATGGGCTTCCATGATTTTTTCTTAGCAATTTAGAGCAGTGGTTTGCCATTGCCTTCCGCCCAGTGTTTTTATCGAGTCACCATCTCTATTTACCCGGCACTGACTTGAGCTGGCTTGGCCATCCAGTGGCTAGGCAGGCAATCGAGGTGAAGTTCCTTGCCTAAGGGAAACAACGCGGCGGCCGGTGACTCGAACCCTCGTACTCAGATTGCCGTCGTGACAGTCTTGAGTCCGACGCTCTAACCATTCGGCCACCGCGGCCCCACATATATACATATATACTCATATATATACATATATATACATATTTACATATATATACATATATATACTTATATACTATATATCATATATATATATTACATATATATATACATATATATATACATACATATATACATATTATCATACATATTATAATACATATATATATATACATATATATACATATACTATATATATCATATATATACATTATATATCATATGTACTAACCATATATATACATTATATATTATACATATACATATACATAATACATATATACATAAAAAATATATACATATACATAATATACATTATTACATATACATATACTATATACATATATATATATATACATATACATACATATATAGACATATATAGACATATATAGACATATATATATGCATATATATGTACATATATATACATATACATATGTATATATTCATATATACATACAAATATATACATATATATAAATATACATAAAAAATATATATATACACATAAATATATATACCATAAATATATATACATATACATATATATGCACACGCCCTGTGGTATGTTGTGATAAATTTAGATTTTTTTTTTGTCTGGTATTAATGTTTTTGTTTTTGTCTGTTATTTTATATATATTTTGTCGTTTATTATTGTCTTGTTGTTTTTGTTATTGTCGTAGTTATTGTTTTTGTCTCCATTATTATCGTTGTTACTGTATAATTATTATTGTTTTTATCACTATTATTGGTACCATATCACCATCAACATTATCACCATTACCATGAACATCATCATCACTGTCACCATCATCCCTAATGCACGCCATGCTATCTGGCATGCAAGGTCTATATGGGTACAATAATCAGACCTTATATAGACCTTGACTTCAATTGACTGATGTTCCTACTGTGTCCAGATTTGACTTCGTATACGTCAGTACTGCTATTAAAATTTGTTTCTGTAAGGCATAAATGTTCATCCAGTTATTAAAACATTTTCGTAGGAGAGAGAGAGAGAAAAAAAACATGTTGGGTACCAATAGAATTTGTTACATAAAGGCATGAATATTTATTCTGTCATTATAACACCTCGGAGAAAAGAATATTATTGAATAAACTTATCAGTATAATCTGAATAAGGCAGAAATATTACGTAGAAGAACATTTTAATTGAGTATCAGCTGATCGTCACTACCCTATGCCTATGTGAATGAGATTGAGTATGGCAACGTTTATATATATATTTTTTCCTCACTTCGTACATGGAAACGGCATAAAAAATGGTTTAGAAAGAAAAATAGAAAGGAAATGAACAAGTATAGGTAGGCCTATTTGTTTCGAAATTATATACAGGTTATTTGTGTAGACTGTGCTCCCTTTTAATTTGTTGCTCGTTTTATTCATTATTATTATTATCACCATCATTGTCATCATTTATTATCAATATCATTATTATAATAATAGTCATCATTATCATTATAATTATTTTTCTTATTATCATTATTATTTCTAGTATTATTATCATAATTATTTTCATCATTATTATCATGATCATCATTATTATCATTATTATCGTTATCATTATCATCATCACTAATACTAATACTAATACTGTTATCATTATTGTCATCACTATTGTCATCACTATTGTCATCACTATTGTCATCACTATTGTCATCACTATTGTCATCACCATCATCGTTATCATTATCGTTATCACCACCACCTCCTCCTCACCACCCACCTCTCATTTGTTTAAGGTTAGTCTGAAATACGAATCACCTTAGTATAAAATATATTAAACACAAATGATTTGTTCTGATTTGTCTGTAAGTATGTAAGCGAGTTGAAATATTTACATATATTTTTAACGTTCTGTTCTTCTACTTTTGTTGTTTGTATTTATTTGTTCGTCATTCAGATTTATTGATTTATTTACGTTTTATTTAATTTTAAGAGAACTCGTGACTAATCTGTTTATTTCCAATGCTTTGATTAACAATGTTTATTTCCAAATCCTTAATTACTAATAAACTTATTTCCAATGCCTTGCAACGTCCCACAAGAGTGCAACTCGATTTGCAACGACGAGCAAGCCAGCGTGTGCGGGAGCGACGGCAAGACGTACGAGAGCGCGTGCAACTTGCAGAGAGCCAAATGCAAGGACAATCCCACGCTCCAACAGGTGGCTCAAGGACCTTGCGGTGAGTTAGGGGGACTTCGTGGTGTGTGTGTGTGTGTCTCTGTCTCTGTCTGTCTGTCTGTGTGTCTGTCTGTGTGTCTGTCTGTCTGTGTGTCTGTCTGTCTGTGTGTCTGTGTGTCTGTCTGTGTGTCTGTCTGTGTGTCTGTCTGTGTCTCTGTGTGTCTGTCTGTGTGTGTCTGTCTGTCTGTCTGTTCTGTCTGTCTGTGTCTGTCTGTCTGTGTTCTGTCTGTCTGTCTGTGTCTGTCTGTCTGTCTGTGTCTGTCTGTCTGTGTCTGTCTGTCTGTCTGTCTGTGTCTGTCTGTCTGTGTCTGTGTCTGTCTGTCTGTGTCTGTCTGTCTGTGTCTGTCTGTCTGTGTCTGTCTGTCTGTGTCTCTGTATGTCTGTGTCTCTGTCTGTGTCTGTCTGTCTGTGTCTGTCTGTCTGTCTGTGTCTGTCTGTCTGTGTCTATCTGTCTATCTGTTTCTCTCTCAATATCTCTTTCTCTCTCTCTCTCTCTCTCTCTCTCTCCTCTCTCTCTCTCTCTCTCTCTCTCTCTCTCTCCCCTTCCTCCCTTCCTCTTTCTCCCTCCCTCTCCCCCTTCCTCCCTTCCTCTTTCTCCCTCCCTCTCCCCCTTCCTCCCTTCCTCTTTCTCCCTCCCTCTCCCTCCCTTCCTCTTTCTCCCTCCCTCTCCTTCCTCCCTCCCTCCCTTCCTCTCCCTCTTCCTCTCCCTCTCCCTCTCCCTCTCCCTCTTTCTCTCTCTTGTATATCATCTGTGAGGCCACGCAAGGAATAGCAAAGATGAGTGTGAGGATTACCCTATAAAGTTACCTCAGCCTTTTGAGATGTAAAATTGTCTTAATAAGCTTGTTAAGTAAAATGAAGTTTGTTTGTGTGTCTGTCTGCCTTTCTCTCGCTTGCTTGATTTCTCTCTGTCATACACATTCTTTCTCTCACTATCTCTCTTCGTCTCTCTCGCATTCTCTCTTTGTCTGTCTCTCGCATTCTCGGTTTGTCTGTCTCTCGCATTCTCGGTTTGTCTGTCTCTCGCATTCTCGGTTTGTCTGTCTCTCGCATCTCTTGCTGTCTCTCGCATTCTGTTGTCGTCTCTCGCATTCTCTGTTTGTCTGTCTCTCGCATTCTCTTTTTTTGTCCTTTTTCTTGTCGCTCGCATTCTCTCTTTCTTTGTCTGTCTCTCGCATTTCTCTTCTTTTCTTTTCTTTTTGTCTCGTCTCGCATTCTCTCTTTCTTTGTCTGTCTCTCGCATTCTCTCTTTCTTTGTCTGTCTCTCGCATTCTCTCTTTCTTTGTCTGTCTCTCGCATTCTCTCTTTCTTTGTCTGTCTCTCGCATTCTCTCTTTCTTTGTCTGTCTCTCGCATTCTCTCTTTCTTTGTCTGTCTCTCGCATTCTCTCTTTCTTTGTCTGTCTCTCGCATTCTCTCTTTCTTTGTCTGTCTCTCGCATTCTCTCTTTCTTTGTCTGTCTCTCGCATTCTCTCTTTCTTTGTCTGTCTCTCGCATTCTCTCTTTCTTTGTCTGTCTCTCGCATTCTCTCTTTCTTTGTCTGTCTCTCGCATTCTCTCTTTCTTTGTCTGTCTCTCGCATTTCTCTTTCTTTTCTGTTCGCTTCCCTTTTGTTTCTCTCGCATTCTCTCTTTCTTTGTCTGTCTCTCGCATTCTCTCTTTCTTTGTCTGTCTCTCGCATTCTCTCTTTCTCTCTCTCTCTCTCTCTCATATTTTTTGAGTTGTGTGCATACAAACAGCGAGTGCCGTTGCAGGAAGATTAAGCGTGGGGGAGACGGAGAAAGGAGCGTTGTTAAGTGTGCAGAGCCGTCTCCGTTTTCTTGACAGAAACGGGTAATTACTTGTTTCTTACCCTCTGTGCTCTCTCTATGACTAATGTAGACTCTATTTCTTTTTTTTCTTTCTCTTTTTTTTTCTCTTTCTTATTTTGTTTCTCTTTTTTTCTTTTTCACTCTTTCTCTCTCTCTCTGTTTGTTTCTCTTTCTCTTTTCCTCTCTTTCTATTTCTCTCTTCCATTTTCTCTTTCTCTCTTTCTTTCTCTCCCTCCCTCTCTTTTTCTCTTTCTTTCTATTTCTTTCTCCCTCCCTCCCTCCCTCCTCCTCCTCCCTCCCTCCCTCCCTCCCTCCTCCCCCCCCTCTCCCTCCTCCTCCCCCCCCTCCCTCTCCTCCCCCTCTCCTCCCCTCCCCCCTCTCCCCCCCCTTCCCCCCCCCCCTTCCCCCCCACCCACCACCCCCCCCCTTCCCCCCCGACAGCCTCCACGCGCCGCACGCGCGAGGCGTTTTGCCCTGCCCCCGTGTGTGGGAGCGACGGCGTTACGTACCGGAGCGAGTGCGAGCTGGAGGGGGCCGCGTGCAAAGACCCCCCCCATCAGGAAGCTGGCCTTGTGCGCCTGTCGTGAGTGTGTTGTTTTTGGTGTTTTTCGTGGTGGTGGTGTTGTGTTTGTTTGTGTGTGTTTGTGTGTGTGTGTGTGTGTGTTTGTTTGTGTGATTGTGTGTGTGTGTTGCTGGGTGTGATTGTGTGCGTGTGTGTTTTGTGGGGGTGTTTGGTTGGTGTTTGGATGTGTGATTGTGAGTGGTGATTGTGAGTTGTGTTGTGTGTTTTTTGGATTTGTGGTTTTTTGTTGTGTGGGGTTTGTGTTGTGTGTGTTTGTGATTGTGTGTGATTGTGTTGTTGTTTGGTTGTGTTGTGTGATTGTGATGTGTTGTGGTTTGTGTTGTGTGTTTTTTTGTGATTGTGTTGTTTGTTGGGGTGGTTTTTTGTGTTGTGTGTGATTGTGTTGTGTGTTTGTGATTGTGTGTGATTGTGTGTAATTGTGTGTTTTGTGTGTGATTGTTGTGTGTGTTTTGTGTTGTGTGTGTGTTTTGTGATTGTGTGTGATTGTGTGTGTGTCATTGTGATTGTGTGACTGTGTGTGTGTTTTTTGTGTGATTGTGTGTGTAAGTTTTAGTTTTCGTTTTGTGAGTTGAATTTTTGGGTTTTGTAAGTGCTGTATTTTTTTTTTTTTATATTATTTTAATATATATATTATATATTATAATATATATATATTTTAATTATGTGTTGGTTTTTTTTCTTTTATGTTTGTATGTTTCTTTTTTTTTTAAACCCCCCCCCCCACCCCACCCCAAACACACACACGTTTTCCTACACCTTTCCCCCCAACATTTCTCTCCAACACTTTCCTCAACACTAACCAAACACTTACCCCCCTCATAATTTCCCCTCAACGCTACCCCCAACACTCCCCTCCCACTCCCCCTCAACACTACCCCCCCCCTTCCCCCCTCACAACTTCCCCCCAACACTACCTTCCCCACCTTCCCCCCCTCGCAATTTCCCCCCCAACACTACCCTCCCCACCTTCCCCCTCAACACTCCCCCCCACCTTCCCTCTACCTTCCCCCCACCCCCCATTTCGAGCCACCGTTTCTCACGCCCCAACTTCCCCTTTCAGTCATGGACCCAAAAAATGCAACAGAAAATGTACGGCGGAGGTTGACCCCTGTGTGTGGCAGCAACGGCATCACGTACCCGAACCACTGCACTGTTAAACATTGCAGCTTGCAACACCCGACGTTCAAAAGCCGGCAGGGGCTTTTGGGGTGGGGTTTGGTTGTTTTTGACCTTTTTTCTTTCTCTTTCTTTTTCTCTCTTTCTCATTCTCTCTCTCTTTCCTTTCTCTTTTTTCTTTATCTCTTCCCCCATCTCCCTCCCCCTCCCCCATCCCCTCTCCCCCACTAAATATACGACCCCTCCCCCTGCAGACCAGCAGCCCGAGTGCGTGACGACCTGCCAGCGACCGTACGACCCTGTGTGTGGCAGGGACGGCCAGACGTAAAAAAACGCTGCCCTGCAGTTATGATCGTACAAAAACCCAGTCTTAAAGGGGCAAATTTCATGCGGTGATCTTTTGTGGTTTTAGTTTTTGGAAGAAAAACGAAGGGTTTCGTTTTTTTTTTTTTTTTTTTATTGGGTTCTGGTATGTCAGTATCGATCATTTTATTTCGTTAAATCACGTATTTGTTACGAGTTGCATGTTTAGATCATAATATATCTGTTCTTGCTATTATTTCTTGTTGTTATTCTTGTTTATTATTTTCATTTATTATTTTCACTATTATTTTTCATTATTATTACGGCCCAGACACATTGTCCCATCACCGCCAAACACACGAAAAGGTAACAAATTTCCAAATTATTTTCCCCATTTATCATTAACCTCATAACCAACCCCAAAACCATTTTTTTTCCTTCCACAAATTATTCTTTCCCCATTAACCTCACAAAAAAACCCCAAAAACCCTTTTTTTTTTCCCTTTTCCAAAAATTATTTTTTTCCCCCAAACGTAAAAACAACCCCAAAATCATTTTTTTCCTTCCACAAATAATTTTCTTCCCCATTTACCCCATTAACCTCACAACCAACCCCAAAACCATTATTTTTCTTCCCTTCCACACTCGCGTGCAGTCCCGGAGTGCCCAAGAGCAGAGTGCACGAGGGAGTACAAGCCGGTGTGTGGGAGTGACGGAGTGACGTACAGTAACGACTGTCTCTTCGACAAAGCCCAGTGCAGGAATTCTTCGTTGAGAGCGGTGAAGCTTGGGGAGTGTGGTGGGTGGATATTATTATTATTATTATTTTGTGTGCGTTTTTTTTGTTGATATTTAGGTATATTATTTGGTGTATTTGTTTTTATTATTATTATTTTATTTTATTGTTATTATTATTATTTATTTTATTATTATTTTTTTTTTTTTTTTTTTTGGGGGGGGGGGGTATATATATATATATATTTTTAGGGGTATATATTTCTTTTTCTCTTGGGGGTGGGAATATTTCCTTTTCTTTTTAGGGGGTTTGGGTACTGTTTTTTAAAAAAAATAAACCTATTTAGTATTATTTATTTATTTATTATTTTTGGTATATTTATTTCATTTTATTTTTTTGGTATATTTATTTCATTTTATTTTTTTGGTATATTTATTTCATTTTATTTTTTTGGTATATATATTTTTCTTTTTTTTAGGAATATTTTCTTTTCTTTAGGTATATTTTCTTTTATTTTTAGGCAAGTTATTGTTTTTGTTATTGTTTGAGGTGGTGGGTAAGTGTCCTTGGAACAATAAACGTGAAGAAATCCAAATCCATTTAATTTTCAAGATTTTCTTTTCTTATGTGACAATTTTATATCAAGGTCTTTATTCATGCTATTATTTTATTTCTTTACGCTCTTAATCACTCAATGTAATTTTCTTTTACGGAAAAAAAATCAGAGGCAGAGAAATTATCCTTTGTTATCCTTATTTCATTATCCTTGAAGACTTGGATAACTGCGATTTGACACTGTGCACAACGGATTACAAGCCTGTGTGCGGGAGCGACGGTGTCACCTACGGGAGCCAGTGCCAGTTTGACATTGCAGTGTGCAAGGATGCATTGCTAGTCAAGGCGGGAGATGGAGAATGCTGTAAGTCTAGATTGCAGATGATCGACCTTCTTAAAATAAATTATTTTATATGTTTTTGAACCGAATCGATTTTCTTAAATAATGTATTTATAGTGTTGTTAAAATCTATTTGACCCTTTAATTTTAAGTTGAAATTTTCGTCTTTAATGGTAAATTATTGCGAACACTTTCTTTGATAATCTTAAGCTTATTTTGTTTTCTCGTTCAGAAATAAAGTCACAAGGTTACGATAAATTTTTCTCTTCAGTTACTCAAACCACATTTTAATGTTAATTTGATTAATTCATATCAATTTCTTTTGTTTGTTCCATATTTATATATCCGTTTATTTTTTTCCAGCATCTGTCTTGCAGTAAAGCTGCTCGGATTATCACACTCATCAAGAGGAAGAAAATTGTCACAAAACGTCTAATCTATTTTACGAAAATGATTGATATTACTGTATATGGTGCAATATATAATGGTAATGTTAAAACTCTGGTGTTTTTAATGAATCCTACTACAAGATGCGGCTGTGATTTTCATTACTTAGAGCAAATATTATATAAAGATCGATGTATTCAGTGTTCAGTCCGCTTTTGATTAAAAGGAAAAAAAAACGGGAAACCCTTTTTTTTACTATCCTTGTTCGGTTAAAAAAATTTTTTTTTTTTACTTCAAGAACCACTTTACTTATTTTGTGCACAATATACTTCCTCGTGTGAAGATATATCTATTACAGCACAAAAAATACGAGATCTGCGGCCTCTCTCTTTGTGTATTAAATATTTTGAGCTGTTTTTACAATAAACGACGTGCAACTTACAAAAGCCTCTGGGTAAATCTACAAATACAATTAATTGCCTTGTTAATAGATCTCATTTATTGACATAGATCAAAATACAGTAGATTAAATTAAAACTTTATACAAGTAAAATCAATTCAAACCGATACACTTAAAAAATCACCAGCTTCAAAAACGGACATTAAAATAACACCGCGATTCAACACTTGCTTTACAGTTCGAACACACTATCGCAGTCCAAGTCGTGGCCAATGCACTTCGAGATGACGTACGTTTCGCTAAAGTCGGGGACGTCCCCTTTTGGCGGCTCTAAGGGCAGCACGTTCTGATTGTCGTCGACGAGGGGGACCTTCTTCGGGGGCGGCGTCGTCGTGGTGGTCGTTCTGATGATCCCTTCCTGCTGCTGGTCCCTCTCGAGCTGCTGAAGGTAGTATGGGCTTGCTTGGTGCCCTTCGTGGATCCTCGGGGCGGTGCTGCCTTTGACGGTAACGGGTGTGCAGACGGAGGGCTCGCGACGAAGGGCCGAGTCGGAGACGCACCGCTCCCGCATCCCCGTTCCTTCGGGTCCTCCGGCTGCTCCTCCTAAGGGCCGTGGATGCACCTCGGCCTTCAACACGCCCTCCCGGAGATCCGTGTCCTGGGGGAGGGAAGAGATAAAAGTCTCTTAGCGATTGATTCGAGTGGGGGGTCGTGTCGGGGCTTCATTGGGTTTTTTCGCATTTCTTCGTCTTTTGTGTATCGTGTTCGTCTTGTGTTTTACCCGAGGCTGGGTGTTTGTAACCCATTTTTGCATTAGTTTTTACACACACACATGGTGTGCTATTACCTACACCATTCCGGCTTAACTGTTTACCCCAATAATCAATACCAATCAACCATTGATGTTAAGCACAAAAGCATCAGCGTCGATACGGAGAAAGTCCTCAATGATCATCAATGACTGTCACTCGAAACCATCACTCCACAGCACGCGTAATTCGTACTCCGTGAGGAAGAAAAAGCGACACACAACGCAAAAAATGAAGGAAAAATATAGTGTATCTGCTTAGTTTCCGGGGGATAAAATTTACAATCTGACCACTTCGCCCAAAAAGGTATTATACCATTTTTAAAAATAATATTGTGTAAATAACAGCAAATAGACCACCTACATCAGTGTAAGCTGCAACATTACAATGGCATTAAATCTAACTAATGAGGGAAGGGGGTACCACCAAGTATCGGGTAGCATGTTGACATGCACACGCACATACGTACGAGAGGGTACCCGCACGCAAGCACTCAAGCACCACGCACGCACGTGAAACCCCACACCCAACCCACGCAGCACGCCGCACGTGTAACCAAAAACACACCAAACACCACGCCACGCACCCCACAACGAAACGCCGACCATACCCCGCCACGTATATTGTTCCACCATCCCCAAACAGAAAAACAAAGGCCAACTACACCCCCCATCACAACCTTCCGAACAGGGCTGTGGAAGGGCACCCGGCACTCACCCTGCGAGAATCGACGCATTTCAGGTCCAGGCTCGATCGAGGCTTCCGCTCTCTGGATAGACTGTGGAATTTGAAAAGGATTATATTTACTTATCAATATAAATTCGGAAAAAGAGAGATGGCCAGATGTTATATGACGTATGAAATTATGCTCGTTATACCGTGATCGTGTGTGTGTGTGTGTGTGTGTGGGTGGGGGGGGTGGTGTGGTTTGGGTGGTTTTGTGTGTGTTGTGTGTGTTTTGTGGTCCGTCCGCCGTGTGTGTGTGTGTGTGTGGGGGGGTGTTGTGTGATGTGTGTGTGTGTGTGGTGGTGGGGTTTTTGGTGGTGTGTGTGGTGTGGTGTGTGTTGTGTGTGTGTGTCCGTCCCTTTGTGTGTGTGTGTGTGTGGGGGGTCCGTCCGTGTTTGGGTGGGTTTTTGTGTGTGGTGTCCGTCCGTGGTGTTTTTGTGTGGTGTCCGTCCGTGGTTGTGTGTGTGTGTTCCGTCCGTGTGTTGTGTGTGTGTGTGTGTGTGTCCGTCCGTGTGTTGTGTGGTCCCTCCGGGGGTGTGTGTGTCCGTCCGTGGGGGTGTGTGTCCGCCGTTGTTGGGGTGTGGTCCGCCCTTGGGGGTGTTTTGGGGTGTGTGTGTGGGTGTGTGGGTGTGTGTGTGTTCTGTGTGGTGTGGTGTGTGTGTGTTGTGTGTGTGTGGGTTTTTGGGCCGTCCCTGTGGTGTCCGTCCCCCTGGGTTTTGTCCGTCCGTGTGTTCCGTCCGGTTGTGATGTGTATGTGTTCCTCCGGGTGTGGGTTGGGGTGGTGGGGGGGGGGTGTGGTGTTGGTGGTGGTGGTGTGTGGTGGGGTGGGCCGCCTTTGTGTGTGGTGGGTGGGGTGGGGGGGTGGGTGTGGGGTGTGGGTGGGTTTTGTGGTGTGTGTGTGTGTCCCTCCGTGGGTGGGGGTGGTGGGGGGGGGGGCCCCCCGGGGGGGGGGGGCCGCCCCTGGTGGGGTGTGTTTGGGGGGGGGGTTTGGGGGGGGGGGGGGGGGGGGGGTGGTGTGGGGGGGTGGTGTGGTCCGCCGGGGGGGGGGTTTTTGGGGGCCCCGTTGTTTGTTGTCCCTTTTCCCGGGTGTGTGTGTCCCCCGTGGTGTGGTGGGGTGCCGCCGGGTTGTGGTGTTCCTTCCGTGGGGGTGTGGTCCTCCGTTTGGGGGTGGTGTGTCCTTTCCCGGGGGGTGTGGGGCCTCGGGGGGGTGGTCCCCCGGGGGGGGGTGGTGTGGGGCCGTCCGTTTTGGGGTGGTGTGTGGTTCCGTCCGTGTGTGTGTCCGTCCGTGTGTGTGTGTGTGTCCGTCCGTGTGTGTGGTGTGTTGTGGTCCCCGGGTGTGTGTGTGTGTCCGTCCGTGTGTGTGGTTCCGTCCGTGGGTGTTCCGCCGGGTGTGTGGGTTTCCGCCCTGTGTGGGTGTGTGTGTCCTCGTGGGGGGGTGTGGGGCCTCGTGTGGTGTGGGGGTGCCGCCGGGGGGGGGTGGCCGTCCGTGTTTCCGTGCGCCGTCCGTCTCATTCTCAATCTTTCTGTAACCCCTGAGTCTCTCTCTCCCTCTCTATCCCCCTCCCACTCGCCCTCTCTCCCTCTCTCCCTCCCTCCCCCCTCCCCCTCCCTCCCTATCCCCTCCCCCTCCCTCCTCCGTCTCCGTCTCCCTCTCCCTATCCCCCTCGCCCTCCCTCCCACCTCCCTATCCCTCCCTCCCCCCCCCTTCCCTCATCTCCTCCTCCCTGCCACCCTCTCTTCCTCTCCCCCCCCCACGCCCGCCCCCCTTTCTCTCTCCTGCAACAAACGAAGAACATTTCTCACCTTGCAATTATTTTGTTTTGTGCTTGAGAAGTCTGTGTTGCCGGCATTCTGCTCAAGAGAAGTTCCTCGTGCTGGGGGGAAAAAGTGGAGAAATTATTCAACTTTTTTTTCGATAACTGGATAAAGAATAAGAGAGAAGAGGAAATAAATGAAGGATAAGAGAGAGAAGAAAATAAATGAAGGATAAGAGAGAGAAGGAAATAAATGGGGTAAGAGAGGGAGAAATAAATGAAAGGGTAAGAAAAGGAGAAATAAATGAAGGATAAAAAAGAGGAGGAAATAAAAGAAAGATAAGAAAGAGAAGGAAATAATGAAAGGGTAAAAAGAGAAAAAAAATAAAGGATGCGAGAAGGGGAAAAAAATGAAGGTAAAGAGAGAAGGGAAAAAAATAACGATAGAAGAGAAAGGAATAAAAAAAGGTAAAAGAGAGAAGGGGAAAAACAGAACGATAGGAGAGAGAAAATAAATGAAGGTAAGAGGGAAGGAAATAATGAAGGATAAAAGGAGGAGGAAAAATGAAAAATAAAAAAGAAAGGAAATAAATGAAAGGGTAAAGAGAGAGGAAATAATGAGGATAAGAGAGGGGGAAAAAATGAAAGGGTAAGAGAGGAAGGAAAAAATAAAGGGTAAAAGGGGAGAAGAAAAAAATGAAGGATAAAAGAGAGGAGGAGGTGGAAGGGGGAGGCGGGAAAGGAAAAGGGAAAAAAGAGGAGGAAAAAGAAGGGGAAGAAGCGAAGGGGGAAAAAAATAGAAGGGGGAAGGGGGGGGAAGAAAAAAGGGGAGGAGGATGGAAAAAAAAAGAGGGGGGGAGAGAAGGGGGAGGAAGAAAGGGAAAAAAAAAAAGAGAAGGGAAGGGGGGAGAAAAAAAGAGAAGGAAGAGGAGGAGAAAGAGAAAAAGAGGAGGAGAAGATAATAAGGAGAAAGACAAAGAGAGAAAAAGAAAGGACGATGAAGCAAATATTAGTGTTAAAAAAAAAAAATCACAAATATTTAGCAGAAATTAACACCGAGTTTCTTTTCCCCTCCATTCCTACTCCTATCCCTCTCCCTCCTATCCACCCAATTTCATCCATCTTCATCTCTCCCATGTCCTTCCTCCCTCTTTCCTCCACCCCTTCCCTCTTATTTCTTCACTCTATCCTCATTCCGCATCTTTCGCTCATTGATTTTCTATCTCCTCTCTGCCTCCCTCCCTTCCCTCCCTATTTCCCTTCCTCCCTCCCTCCCTCATTTCCTTCCTCTCTCTACCCTCCCTCCCTCCTTCCCTTCCTCCCTCCCTTCCTCCTTTCCTTCCCCCCGTCCCTCCCTCCTTCCCACCCACTCTCTACCCTCCCTCCCTCCTTCCCTTCCTCCCTCCCTTCCTCCTTTCCTTCCCCCCGTCCCTCCCTCCTTCCACCCACTCTCTACCCTCCCTCCCTCCTTCCCTTCCTCCTTTCCTTCCCCCCGTCCCTCCCTCCTTCCCACCCACTCTCTACCCTCCCTCCCTCCCCCCTTCCCCTTTTTTCCCCCCCCGCCCCCTTTCCCACCCACTCCACCCTCCCTCCCCCCTCCCGTAAACCCCCTCCATTCCCTCCTCCCATCCTCCCCCCCCTTCCCCCCGCCCTCCTCCCCCCCCTACCCATCCATCCCCCATCCCTCCCACCTACCCTTTAACCCCCCTACCCCCTCCCCCTACCCCCCCTCCCCATCCTCCACCCCCCTCCTTTTTTCCCCCCCTTTCCCCCCTCCCCCCCTCCTTCCCTCTCCCTCCCTCCTTCCTGTCGCTCCCACCCCCCAACCCCCCCTCCTCCACCCTACCACCCCCCCCCTCCCCCCCCCCCCACCCCCTACCCCCCCTCCCCACCCTCCCCCCTCCCTTTCCCCCCCCCCCCCCCTTCCTCCCTTCCCCCCCCCCTTCCCCCTTTCCCTCTCTCCTTCCGTCGCTCCCCCCCCACCCACCCATCTCCACCCTACCCCCTACCCTCCCTCCCACCTACCCTCCCTCCCACCCCCCACCATCCCCACCCCCTACCCTCCCCCTCCCTCCCCTTTTCCCCCCTTCCCCCCCTTCCTTTTTGCAGATAATTCTCGCGTTTGGGTTTTTAGGCGGAACATGACAGGGCGTCGGCGTAGGGCGGCCTCGGGTTGGGCCTCACATGACGGTGGGCAGATCCTGCCCAGGCTCGTGTAGGCCTGCAGAAGGAGGGGGAGGGGGTGGGGGTAGGGGGGGAAGGGGGGGGGGGGTGGGGGGAGGAGGGAAAGGGGGAAGGGGAGGGGGATGAGGTGGGGGAAGGGGGAGGGGGGAAAAGGGGGGAAAAAGGGGGGGGGTAGTGGGAGGGGGGGGGGGGGGGGTGGGAAGGGGGGGGAAGGGAGGGGAAGGAAGTGGGAGGTGAAAGGGGAAGGGGGGAGGGGGTGGGGAGGGAGGGGGGACAGGGAAAGGGGGGGAAAGGGGAAAGGGGGGGGGAGGGGGGAAGTGGGGGGGGAGGGGAGGTGGGTTCGGGGGGGTGAAGGGGGAAGAGGTGGAAGGAAGTGGGATTGGTGGAGATGATAGGGGGAGAGGAGGGGGGTTAGGGGGAAGTGGGAAGGGAGGTGGTAGTAGGGGGGGGGGAAAAATAGGGTAGGGGAATGGGATGGAAGGGGGGGGCAGGAATGGTGGGGGGAGGGGGAGGGGGAGGGGGAAAGGGAGGGTAAGGGAGAGGGGTAGAGGAGAGGGGTAAGGG
>NC_051388.1:7478035-7483035 GCF_015228065.2 Penaeus monodon
CCGTCCTCCTTCCTTTCCCGTCCCTCCCTCCCATCCCCCTCCCTCC
This sequence comes from Penaeus monodon, assembly GCF_015228065.2. NCBI lineage: Eukaryota > Metazoa > Arthropoda > Malacostraca > Decapoda > Penaeidae > Penaeus > Penaeus monodon. The sequence continues at coordinate 7,478,082 of NC_051388.1, forward strand.
CTCTCTCCCCTTCCCTCCGCCCCCTCCTCACTCCCCTTCCGCTCCCCTCCTCCTCCCTCCTCCTCCCTCCCCCCCCTCCTCTCCCCCTCTCCCTCCATCCCCTCTCCTCCCCATCCCTTCCTCTCCCTCCCTCTCCCCTCCCCTCTTTCCCCTTTCCCTCCCTCTCCTCCATCCCACTCCCCTCTCCTCTTTCCCCCCCTCTCCTCCATCCCACTCCCTTTCCCCTTTCCTCCCCCCTCCTCTTCCCCCCTTCCCCCTCCTCTTCCCTCCCTCCTCCCTCTCCCTCTCCTCTTCCCTCCTCTCCTCTTCCCTCCCTCCCTCCCTCCTCCAATAAACAGCCTCACCTCTTCCCTCCCTCTCCTCCATCCCACTCCCCTCTCCTCTTCCCTCCCTCCCTCCTCCAATAAACAGCCTCACCTCTGACAGATCTCCGGGGACAGGTAATAAGGCGTCCCGATGGCCGTTGTAGCGAGGTCCTGCTTGTCCCTGAGGAAGCGGGCGATGCCGAAATCTCCGACTTTCACCAGGTTCGACTTTGTCAGGAATATGTTCTGCGTCTTCAGGTCTTTTTTTTTTTGGGGGGGGGGGGGGGGGGTGAGGGGGGTGAAGGGGTGAAGGAGGTGTTTGGGGAGGGGGAGTAAGGTGAGGGGTGAGGGGAGGAGGTGGGAAAGGAGGGGTGTTAGGGAAGGGATGGGGGAGAGGTGGAGGGGTGTTAGGGAAGGGGGAGGGGGGGAAGGGTAGGTGTTAGGGGAGGAGGGGAAGAGTGGGGGTGAGGAGAGGGGGGGAATGGGAGTATGAGAGTGGAGGTATGAGGGTGGGGAGAGGGGGGAAGGAGAGTTAGAGTGGGGAGGAGTGGAAGATGGAAGGAATTAGGAGTTGAGGGAAGTGAGGAAGGGGAGTGAAGGTGGGGAAGAGGGAGAATGAGGAATAGATTGAGGAGGAAAAGGGAGGTGGATAAAAGAAGGGGGAAGGAGAAAAAAAGGAAGTGAGGAAAAAAATCTTATTTGATCGGATAAAAAATATTTACAGAACTGAGTAAATACACTATAAAAAGCCATGGTAATTTGCCAAAGAATCTATCAGAACTGGCTGTGCTCCTTTGTAGAGGGCTATCAGTCAAACATTAGTTCTACATGCGTGAAGGACTGTGCTATTGTACCTTATTATTCACATATCTACTCTACTAAAACTTTTATGTCACTGATTATATTCATCCAATGTCAGCGGCTTTGTGTCCTGTCCCCTTTTAGATTTTAGTGAGCTTTCTTACATAGAGATGGCTCCACGTGTGCTCAGCCACCAAGGAGTCTATCAGTTGGTCCCGTAATGATCGATCCTGATTTCTCCATTCCTTGAATTGGCGGGGAAATGCGTTTTTCTTTCTAATACTATTAATACTGACAGTGTTATCCTTCTTCTTGATATTATGATTGTTAAATTGTTATTAAAATATTAATCAAACCAAACACAAAACAATAATGGAAATGAAGCTTTCAAAAAAAAAAAAAAAAAAGGAAAAGGGTAAACAGGTGAGACTGGTAAGACTAATATGTGACTCCTTGGTGACTCAGCACATGTAGAGCCATCTATGTGTAAAGACAATAGATAAACTTTTACAACAGTGGGCATTGCATCGTAGTCTTGCCACCTGTAATAATTGGGTTAAAGACTAGACCGATGTCTATAACAAGTTTACATATAATCAATAAGTGCTATTCCCTGGACAGTGCGATCTGATATGAAGCAGTTTTTGTGCAAAAAAGATTGGTAATGGGCAAGATTATGCGATTTGGGCGCACACCTTAATGTGGTGAGGCGAAATTGGTTTTGCCTCCCCAACTGCATCCTATACATACTGTATAGTGTACTGTTATCCTCTGCATAGACTGGTTGGTGTAACTTACAGACTTTATAGGGTTTGCTTACATCTACCGTCCTTGCAATGCTTTCAGATAGCGCCCCATTTTTCTTCAGCTCTTCCGTGGTCTATACTCGATCCTCAATCTCGAAGACAGGACAACAGTTTCTTCTTCTCCATTATTTGTTTAAGGGATAATGGTACTGTATAGTATGGTTCTTCATGAGAAAGTGCTAGTTCGCCTAACTGATCAACCTTGTCACAGGATGATATTCTTATATAAGGGGATATCCAGTATAATGACACTTGTATACCCTAGAAATTTGGGGAAAGGATATTTCTAGCTACCGTGTTTTCTGCATTAAATGCAATGAGTCTATAAATCGCACCCTGCGCATTCACAGCTTGCATGAGGAGAGCGCAGTTTCGTGGACATGCACGTGCACTATTCCACTCTTTCATCCACCAGGCAAGTATGACGCGTTCATTGCACGTTGTCACTTTCCTCTACTCCGATTTCCTTTGGGACATCGTACACTATTCCAAGCACTTCTTCACCTGCACCGACTGTTGCCACGAGGACAAGAGTGTTTTCCTTTTTGCACCTCACACAGACCTTACACACAGACGCTGTTCCTTCGAAATTTATCTCTTGTGATCCACTCGTCCTGTCTTACGGATCCATTTTTAGGGCCTGGGATATCCAGCGATATTTGTCACCGTGCGCGCGAAGCGTCGTGTCCGTCTTAAAGTGAAGGTGTCAAGGAGACGTATTTTCCACAGAAGCAACTCACTCTTTCGCCTTTTTTTTCCCTCCATTCTCTCCGGGGCGCTATCGATATTTTCCTCAAGAACAACACCACATCCCTGCCGGCAGTTTTCATGGGCTGGTAGTGGCCTCCGACTCAGTGGACGAGGGTATTTTTCAGGTACACAGGGCGAGTAGTCTGTTCTATGCAAATAAACAAGTCATACACGGGTCGCCTATGAAGACTCACTTCGCATTTATTGTTTATATTCCGTATCCCTTTCGAGGTGAATAATTATGAGCAAAGAAAGATGAATTACTAACAGCTAGAGAAGGAGCGACGGAAAACGAAAAAAGAGGAATGACCATAATTCCGAGAGAAAAAGGAAAAAGAAAAACAAAAAGTAAGAAGAACCCCCCCCCCCCGCAAAAAAAAATTATATATATATATAAATAAAAATAAAAATACCTCGATGTAGGATGTTGTTCCTGTGCAAATACTGAACGGCGAAGATCACTTGAACGAACCAGTGCAAGATGGATTCCTCGGTGATGTAAGTTCCCATCTTGCGAGCCTCCTTCACCCGCACGGACAAGTCTCCTGCGGGAGGGATGAGTGAGGAAGAGAAAAGAGGAGGGAGGCGGAGGGAGGAGGGGAGGAATGGAGAAGGGAGGATGGGAGGGAGGAGAGGGAGTCAGGGCAAGGGGAGAGGGGGGAGGAGGGAGGAGGGGTGTTAGGGAGGAGGGGAGGGGGGGAAGGTAGTTTTAGGGGAGGGGGAAGGGGGAGGAGAGAGAGATAGAAGAGAGGAGAGAGAGAGAGGGAGAGGAGAGAAGAGAGAGGAGAAGAGGAGGAGAGGAGGAAGGGAGGGGGAGGGAGGGAGAGGAGGGAGGGAGGGAGGGAGGGAGGGAGGGAAGGGGACGGAGGGAGGGAGGGAGGGAGGGAGGGAGGGAGGGAGGGAGGGAGGAAAGGAAGGAGGGAAGGATGGAGGGAGGAAAGGAAGGAGGGAGAGAGAGAGAGAGAGTTAAAATATTGATAAACAAATATATATTAATAATGTGATTTGTACTTTGGTAGATTATCATTATCATGAATATCAGAAAATGTAGAAACAAATATTAGAGATTGAACAATCAATTTTCAAGAATGTTAAAAAATATGGAATAAATAGTAAATGTGGAAAGGTGTTTAAAAAATGATAAACAGATAAAATAATTACTTTTATAATAACAAAATCAAGAATAGTAACAACACTAATAAAAAAATAACAGTAACATAAGAGTAATGTTACATTAATAGGGAATGAACAAATGAATGTGTGCCAGCGTTGCAAATTAACAAAAAAACTAGAAAAAAAATATAAAAAACAAAAACAAACAAACAAACAAACAAACAAATATTTACCCCTTCTTCTCCCCCAAGACAAGCAACCAATTAACCAACATTACTTACCTACCTACCTACCAACAAACCTACTTCCCGCACTCCCTACTTACCTACCTACCTACCTATCTACTTCCCTCCCTCTCTACTAGTCTACCTACTTCCCTCCCTCCCTTCCTCTCTCTCTCTTCTTCCCCCCTCCCCCCTCCCTTTCGCTCTCTTCTTCCCCCCTCCCCCCTCCCTTTCGCTCTCTTCTTCCCCCCTCCCTCCCTTCCTCTCTCTCTCTCTCTCTCTTCTCCCCCCCCTCCTCCCACCCCTCCCTCTCTTTCCTCCTCCCCTCCCCCCTCCCATCCCCCCCAACCCCTCCCCCCAAAAAAAATCCTCCTCCTCACCCCCATCAGCGTACTCCATGACGAGGCACATCGTAGCGGGGTTGGCGAGCATGAAGTACTCCTTGTACCGGATGATGCTCGAGTGCTTGCAGCGAGCCAAGATGGTGGCCTCCGTTCGCGTCTTCTCCAACTCCTCCACGCTCATTTCCTCCACGCGCACTTCCTTTATCACGTATCTTTGGTTGGAGGGAAAGGGAGGGAAAGGGAGGGAAAGGGAGGATGGGAGGGAAAGGGAGGATGGGAGGGAGGGAGGGAAAGGGAGGATGGGAGGGAGGGAGGGAAAGGGAGGGAGAGGGAGGATGGGAGGGAGGGAGGGAGAGGAGAGGGAAGGGGGGAGAGAGAGGGGAGGAGAGGGAGGGAGGGAAAGGGAGGATGGGAGGGAGGGAGGGGAAGAAGGGAGGGATGAGAGGGAGGGGAAGAAGGGTGGGAAAGGGAGGGGAAGAAGGGTGGGAGGGAGGAGGGAAGAGATGGGAGGTGGGGGGAGGGGGAAGAAGGGGGTGAGTGGAGGAGGGGGGAAGGAAGGAGGTGGAAAAAGGAGGAAGAAAGGGGGGTTTGGGAGAGGAGAGAGGAAGGGA
>NC_051388.1:7485535-7490535 GCF_015228065.2 Penaeus monodon
CTCCCAAGTTACAGCCCTATCTTGGGGGTACAAACCGAGGTGCAGTAAACGCTTTGCCCACCACCCCCGACGAGCATTGACTTTACCTCGGAATGCACGGCACGACAGAGCTGAAATTCCTTTATTTGTGGCGTCACCGTTCGTGTCTACAGATTATTTCTCGCACAGACGATCGCAGCTTTTAGTCCTCTACAAGAATACCGTCTTCAACTTGGCAGAGCTTTGTGCGTCCATATCGTAATGATTAACTTGTTCGTGACGTGGTGAGGGCGTTCGTATTGTAAAGCATTACCTGGCTCTCGTTAATATACACAATTCTTAATATCGTAAGTGTTGGTAAAAAACAAATAAATATGAACTTTATAAAGAACAGATAATAATACAATCTGAAAGGTAAAGCATAATTTTTTTGAGCTACTTACTGTTTACCCAAACATTTCTCACTTGTCTATAACATACATCCTCATCACAGATAAACAAACCGTGTCTTTCAAAATAATATATAAATAACAGCCCTTTTACGCCTATACCGTGTCAGATCTATAACTTCATGACTCACCACAACGTTGAGGTTATTTTCTCTGAAACATTTATAAGTAGATTTCACTACAAAGACACTTATTTTATCGATTTATCTGCTTTTCACTCTCGCCGTCAACAATGTCTCGCCCTCACTGCAGCGAAGCACCGAGAACTGAACTGAATGGAAAAAGACATGAATGAAACCGTATCGAAACGTTCATTCACTCACGAATCTAAAGACCACATTTAACACAGTTTTACTCGTACGCCATATTAAAGTTCATTTTAAATATACTTTTAGTTTTTAAAAAAGATTATCTTAGCAAAGAAATCGTATCAATTTATCGTGGCTTCTCCTCCCCTTCTTAAAAGATTATTAGAGTACACCTTCAGGCTTCAAAAAACAACTACAAACAACACCTTTACATCTTAGCAAAGAAACCGTATCAATATCTCATATTTCCTTCCTTCCTTGTTTTCCTAAAGGGTCCTTCTACCGCAATACTTTCGTCGTTAGTCGCACAGTCGTAAAATAACGCACGAATTGTCGTTATAGCTAGAGGCGCAGAGTCATAAAGGGTTCCAAATGCATATAAACTTTTAAAGAGATTATTTGTCTATCGCGCACTAAGGGGATCTGGGTTCACGCACGTAGTCTGTGTTGTAATGCTGTCTTCTGCAGAGGTCTTTTTATCATTTTATATATCTTTGGGTAGTTATTTTCACCCATGTTCTTATTCTGCTCCTTCTTTTTCTTCCTCTTCTTCTTCTAATGTTTATCATCATCATCATAATCATTGTTATTACTATTTCCATTACTATTTCTCTCATCATCATCAATATTATCATTAAATTATTATTATTATTATTATTATTATTATTATTACCATTATTATTATTATTATTATTATTATTATTATTATTATTATTAATATTATTATTATTATTATAACTACAATAATAATAATGATAATAGTAATGGTAATAATAATAATGATAATAATAATGATAATGATAATAACTATTATTACCGTTATTATTGTTACTATCATTATTATTATTATCATCATCATTACTGACATCATTATTATTATCATCATTATCATTATTGTTATCATCATTGTTATTATTGTTATCACTATTGTTATTATTGTTGTTATTATCACAATCATTATTATCATTATCATTATTATTATTATTATTATTATTATTATTATTATTATTATTATTATTATTATCATTATCATTATTATTATCATTATTATTACACTATTATTATAATTATTATTATTATAATGATGAGTTGCCTCCAGGTCCTCCTGTCTCCTACCTCGTTCCCCGTCAGTCCGCTTTTTCTTAGATCGTCTCTCACGCTATCCTTCCCTCTTCTCCTCAGTCTTCCTCTCCCTCTCGTATCATCCACTTCATTATTCATCACTCTTCTACCCACATTTTCTTCCTTCCGTACCACTACAGTCTTTTCTCCTGTGTCTTTTTTGATACTTTAACCGTTCCCTCTGATTCTCTTATTCCTGACTCTGTCATGCTTCTTTGCTCTACGCATCCACCTATGCATTCTTATTTCGGTAACACCTAGTTCCTTTTCTTGCGTTTTCTTTGTCGCCCATGTTTCAGATATATGCAACAGTGCTGGTCTCACCACTGTTAAATAAATCCCACCCCTCGACCTTGCAATTATTCTTCTATTACAAAATACTCCTGACTCCTTTTTCCGGTTCCTCCATCCTGCTTGCACCCCATGCTTTATTTCCGCGTCCAGGTTTCCATTTTCCGCTATTTTCCGTAGGTATTTAAATGTTCCGACCCTTTCCGAGGTGTTTTCATGCATCCTGATCTCTTCCTCATTTTCATCACAAGATAAATATTCTGTCTTCTTCCTACTGATTTTTAAACCTCTGTCTTCCAAAGCCCTTCACCAGTACTCTAGTTTCCTTTCGATCTCTCCTCTGTTGTTACAGTAGATAACTATGTCGTCTGCAAACAGCATACATCACGGCGCTCGATCACGTACACCCTTAGAAAGAACCCCCATAATAAAATCGAAAGGAAGAACCCTGATGTAATTCCACTCTTACGGGTATCCGACGTGTGATTCCCAGACTGCTTCTTACTCTCGTTTTTAGTCCGTCATGCTCTCACGTACTTTTCTGCTACACCTTTTTTTCCTCACGTTCTTGCCTAGGCACTCGATCATACGCCTTTTCCAAGTCCACGAAGACCATATACAAACCCTTCCTCTTCTCTCTCTGCTTTTCCATCACTTGTCTAAAGTACAAAGATCGCGTCTGTCGTCCCTCTACCAGGCATGGAGCCAAACTGCTCGTTTCCCACGCTTGTTCCTTCCCTTAGCCTCCTCTCTATCATTCTTTCACAGATTTTCATCGTGTGTAACATCAATTTGATCCCCATGTAGTTTCCACACTCATGGATGTCTCCCTTCTCTTTGTATATCGCTGCTGCCGCACTATCACTCCATGCTAATTGCATCTTCTCCTCCTGATAGATCTTTTGCAACAGATCCCACAACACGTTTATTCCTTCCTCCTCTAAACTCTTTCACACTTCTGCCGGGATGTCGTCTGGTCCCGTAGCTTCATTTTTTTTTCTTTAAAACTTTCATTACTTCTTCTCAAGTTCTTGCTGATGCTGCACCTTGGTTTGGTATTCCATCTCCAATCTCCTTTCTTGGATTTTCTTCGTTCAAATAGATGCTCGAAATATCCTGACCGCCTCTCCTTCATCTTAACCTCCTCACTCATAACTGTTCCCTGCTGATCTTGAACTTGTCTGGTGTGGGTGAAATCTCTTGACGCCTTGTCTCTGGCTATTCTGTGCAAATTCCTTTCTCCCCCCTTTCTATCACTCGACTTCGCCTTTGCCACTTCCTCTTTCGCCTTCTTGCTTGCTCTCTTCCACATTATTGTCATCATTATTATCATTAGTATCATTATTATGATTATCATTATCATCATTCTCATTATCATCATTATAGATTTTATTATTATTATTATTATTATTATTATTATTATTATCATTATCATTATCATTATTATTATTATTATTAATATAATAATAATAATAATAATAATAATAATAATAATAATAATAATAATGATAATAACATCAACAACAATAATAATAATAATAATGATAATGATAATAATTATTATTATTATTGTTACCATCATTCTTATTGTCATTATTATAATCATTATCATCATTAGTATCTTATTATTGCCGTCATAATTATCAACCTTATCATTATCATTATTAGTATCATTGTTATTATAATCATCTTTTATTATTATTAACAGTGATCATGTGAATGCTTAGTGATTGTGTTTTTTTTATTTATCATAAGAGGCCTTTTGATAATTAATATATATCAATCAATAACGGTATGCTCATGTTTGAGCAGCCGTGGACCTCTCCACCATCCTTCGCCACTAAACTCGATCTTACGCTTTTCTTTCCACTTATACCATCGACAGCCCGCAAATATCTTTGATATTGTCGCTCAGTCTTGTCTTCGGTTTGCCTCTTCCTCTGTTTCCTATCACCATCCCTGTCAGCAAGTTTTTCTCAATACTTTTACTTCTCATTACATGACCAATAAACTTTAATTTCCTCTTGTTCAAGATGTCCAACAGTCGGTCTTTACAATTTATTTTTCTCAGCACTTCATCATTCGTCTTCTTCTCTGTCCAGCTAATACGCAGTACTCGTCTGTAACACCACATTTCAAAACTATTGATCTTTTCTTGTCTATCTACTTCAACACCCAACACTCAGAACCATATGATGCAATTGGGAAAACTAATGAGTTCAATAACCTCAGCTTTGTCCGTAAGGTAATGCTTCGGTCTTTCAGATGTTATTGAGAGCAATTGTGGCGCTTTTGGCAATGGTAATTCTTCTTTTTATCTCCGGTGAATCATCATATGTATTAGTTAAAACAGCTCCAAGATAAGTGAACTCTTTCACATTTTCCACAATCATTCCATTGATTGTAACATGTTCATCATTGTTCATTGCCGGTTATCTTTGAATTTTCATGATCTTAGTTTTCTTGGCATTAAGAAACAAGCCAGCCTTTTCGCTTGCTTCTCTAACTTTATCTAGTAGTTGTTGTAGTCCAGTGATACTGCTGGCAATCAAAACTATATCATCGGCGTACCTCAGATTTGATATTTTGTATCCTCCAACATCCACAGTTCCTTCAAAATTCTCTAGAGCACCTCTCATAATTGTTTCAGAATATATATTAAAGAGGTGCGGAGACAGAATGCAACCCTGTCGTACTCCTTGTTTGACTTCGAACCATTCTGTTAACCCATAAGTGGTTCTTACAGCTGCTTGTTGTTGGTCATACAAGGCTTTTATTAATTGGATGATATATATATTGTTAAATAATTTTATTTCTTTTATTGTTATTATCATCATCATTACTGTTATTA
>NC_051388.1:7520535-7522657 GCF_015228065.2 Penaeus monodon
TCCACTGCGTATCCAGTCTGACTAACCCAGTATATGCGCATGCGTGTGTATAATGCATACATACAATTATGCACACACACACACACACACACACACACACACACACACACACACACACACACACACACACACACAAATATATATATATATATATATATATATATATATATATATATATATATATATAAATAAAATCATTAGACCATTATTGCAGCAGTCACATCATCATTCTTGCTTAGTTTTTCTCCATTGCAAGAAACATGAAAGCCTACAGACGTGCTCTTACATGTAAAATTTCAGTAACAGCTATCCTAAGGTAACAAACTCACACATTCTAGGACAATTGCACGACCTCCAAATTTGTTCTGACAAAGGCAACTTATAAACAGCCTTGCGTGAATTGCCGTGCCTCCTCCTTAGAATGCGACGTATCTCACCCCCGTAACTGCTCCTCTCCATTCACAGCATTGCTACAGAAGCGTTCTTGACTGCCCTCAAACAAGCACTCCTCTCTTTACAGAACGTTCGTGTAGCAGCTCTAGAGCTAGTGCACCTCTCTGTGCACAGCGTTCCTACAGGAGTGCGGTTGGCTGCTCTCGAAAAAGCACATCTCTCCTTGCACTTCCTTCGAGTAGAAGCGTGCAGGAGCGTGCACTGCGTTCAGTCACGAACGCGCTTGGGTGCTCTCGTGCAAGCACACTTCATTCCTGCAGGAAGGTGCTTGACTGCTCTCGCGCAAGGACACAGCTTGCGCTCCGTTTCTGTCCGAGCATGCTTCATTGCAGCCGCGCAAGGACACGTCTTCTTTGCCTACCTTCTAGCTTCCTTATTTCTCATGCAAGCACACTGTATTCCTCCTAGTCCTGGAGGATTGTGCAAGGCTGCTTTCGCGCAAGGACACATCTTGCGCCGCACTACTGAAGTGGCTTCTCTCGCGCAAAAGCCCCTTTCCTCGCACTGTGCTCCAACGAGAGCGTGGTTGCCTGCTCTCATGTAATATTTAGCAAAACATCCTATCATACATTCTGTGAGCATCCATGAAACTTTGGAAAGAAATATTACAAACATATTAAATAACAGAAGAAAAAATATATTATTTAATCCAAACATTGTAATTATTTATACAGTAATGCATTTACTTAGATACCAAGATGATGACATGATCCACTATTGTTTCTGAAAGCACACCAAGATAGCATATGTATGTATGTATATAATAAATGATGATAATTTAGCGCAGTGTATGTGTGTGTGTGTATGATTACCTAAAGGTACCCGGCACCTCTCCGTGTGAAAGGAACTGGGGACCTACACGTACTCACTCCAAGAGCACACAACATGAAAAACAACAATTAAGTTCATGCGTGATCACGGGGCTCAGACATGAACCTACCGTTAAAAGAAGAGATGTGTGTGTGTGCTGCGTCTCTCTCTCTCCATGATCGGCAACGTCCTTGTGGGACAGGGCACCAGCCGGTGCGTTGTTCCCTGGGCACGGAAACTTACCTCGTATTGCTACCTACCATTGGGTGGCCAAGCCAGCCAAGTCAGTGTGGTCCAAGCCGGATAAATAGAGAGAATGATACCTAAAGGTAACACACGGCACTCTCGTGGAAAGGAACTGGGGACCCTACCACGTACTCACCTCCAAGAGCATCACAGCATGAAAACTACAATTAAAGGATCATGCTGTGACCACGGCGTCTCAAAACATGAACCTACCGTTAAAAAAAAAGGAAGAAAAAAAAAAAAAAAAAAACAAAAAAAAAAAAAAAAAAAAAAAATTATATATATATATATATATATATATATATATATAATATATCTTATATATACATATAATATATATAATAAATACACACACACAGACCCACACACTTGTCCAATTCTGCTAGGCCTTACTTAGATACGAGAGTGAGCCCGACTGCTGCTTGTAGTTCAGTCAGTGTACGGTCAAAGGCTATGGGAGTTCACTCTATACAAAACAATCCACTGTCTTGTGGTATCTATGAGATGAAAAGGCTTCAGGAGTCAATCCTGAGGGAAAATCAGGAGCCGGAGTACCGCTGGTGCCAAACCGCATCGGTTCATGCCGGTCCAGCAGCTGCATTCTTTCGCTTAG
>NC_051388.1:7522757-7544225 GCF_015228065.2 Penaeus monodon
AAGAATAATGGAAAAATGCGGTTTGTTTTGTTTTTTCTTATTTTTTTCCTCTTTTTTATAGGCGTTTTTTTGACGCAAATATTTCAAAAATTTAGAAAAAATTTGAAATCTTGTTTTTCCCTTTTGATGGAACTTTTGGCAATATTTTTTGGGTTTCGTACCCAAAACCCAATATTTCAAACTGCCTAAAGGAGATTGCTAGATTTTTATGACGTCACTGCAAACAAACCGGTGACAGCCAGGGGTTTTTTATTTACATTGCTATTTCCGTTCAAAGCTCTTTTTTTTGAAAGAACGTCTTTGCTGCAAAAAAATTTCTTATAAATGTTTTTTATGGTGTGTAAACTATATATAATATATTAATATTATATATATAATATATATAATAATTTTTTTATTTTTGTTAAAATTTTGCCTAAAAAGTGTAAATATTTTTTTAAAATTTTTTGCCTTCATCTTGAGTTCATTTTGAGGGAAATGATTCACATCATCACATCATCATAAAGGGGGCTAACGCCGAGGGGGGCGCGGGCCCGACCCCCCTTCGCTTCCAGCCACGAGGACCCCTCGAGGGAGTCCCCGGGCGGGCACAGCCCCATCTTAGTTCCCACGCAGGTCTCGTCGAGCTCCCCCAAGCCATGACTCTGGGAGCCCCAGGTTCCCCCCCCAGGGTTGTCTCGCAGAGAGAAAACCGGGTAGCGGGGTGCCATAGGGGGGGCGAGTAGGTGGCCTTAGCTTGAGTTGCGATCCCGGATTAGCAAGAACAGGCCCCAGCAGTTCACGGTACCCCCGGGGGGCACGTGGCCCTGCCAACGTACCCATGATCCGGCGAAGGGGCCCCTTTACAAAAGGCATCAAGGCGAGACTCCAAGGCACGGATAGCCCCGGGTTTTCGTTTCCATAGAGCAAAAGGAAGTATAAAGGGCCCTTTGAAGCACGAGTTTGGTCTTTATGGGGACCGACTTTCCCCAAAAACGCTCTTTTTGATCGAGTTCATGGTCTGTTGCCAGACCAAACCGTTACTGATTTCCTGGTCTGAAAAACCCAGAGATAGGGACTCGCTCCCAAGGATGTAAAACTTTCTGTGACTTCAAGCCCCGCCGCAAGAGGATCGACTGAAGGGGTTCCCAAACGGCCCCAAAGCCTGAATTTTGGTCTTGGCCCCAGGAGCCCTTAAGCCTGGGGGCTTCCCCTCATTGCAAAAATGCATAAGAGCCGCCACAATGACCCCAAGGGACTCGGATAGGGATGGCAACATCGTGGGCAAAGTAAAGGCCCGAGACCTTAATTTTGCCTAGTTTTGCTCCGCACTGATTTTGGTAGTAGCTTCCCCTTTACCCAGCCCAAACAAGTTTGAAAAGTGTGGGGCAAGGACACAGCCTTGCCTCACCCCGAATTAACAGGGAAGAAGTTCGACATACCCCCCAATTTTACAGCCTTTCATACCATATAGAGGTTGTATCAGGCCAATAATCTGTGGGGAAATTTCCCGAGCCCGGATCTCCATAGCGATTCCGATGCACCGAGTCAAAGCCTTTTGGGCGATTGGCTGCAAGCAACCCCACGACCAAACTCCGCGGTGTTCCACAATTACCGAAGCGCTAGAAACGGCTATGTGGATTTGCCAGGAGAAATCTAGACTGCCCCGGGTCTTGGTGCCTCAGTAGGGGGGTGCGGATCCGTTTCAAAAGAATGTGGGGAAAACCCTTGCCTGGTATGCGAGCAGTGTATCCCACGTAGTTGCACAGTCCCATCGATCCCTTTCCCTTCAGAGGGGGAGCCCACCCCCCTCAGCAGGTGGGGGAATGGTACCAGACTGCAAAGGGCAGTCAGGACTGTATGCGGGCCCCCGAGCCATAGGTTCACCCCAGTTTTAGCAGTAGCGGGGATATAAATTTCCCTGCAGTTTCCCCACCTTAGTTTGGAAATGCCAGCCTAACCTCTGTTAGGGTAGGGGGTTTCCTGCTGAGGGTGGGTCCGGCCAGGCACGAGACATCGTTGCATCCAAGCTAACTTTTGGGAGGACCACCTGGTAAAAAACTGTTCAAATACTCCCCCAAACGTTCACGAACCCCAAATGTTTGAGAGATCCCACCCCGTGATCGATGCAGCACTGTGAGGAGGGTTTAGGGTTCAGTTTTCTCAGGCTTGGTAGGCGGGGCGAAGGTCATTTACCAAAAAATGGCCTTCACCCCTAGAAAGTTTCCTGATAAAATGTTTTTGCCCCCTTCAGCAGGTCGAGCCCTACGCCCCATGGAACACGCAAGATTTGTTTCCCATCAGCCGAGCCTTGCGAACGTTCAGGGGCCCTTAATTTCCGGGGAGATGGTATTCTGCTTTGTCCTTGGGGTAGCCAAGGACCCCTGAGCTTTTTCGAGTGTTAGCGTTTGAAGGACTCCCCAGAGCAATGGATCTGTCGGGGTTTGGGGTTTTCGAGAATCGGTCAGAGACTCCCCGTGGCGAACCCACGGGCACACCCCTCCTCCTTAGTCTGCCCAAGTGAAACATTAGGGGGCCATGGGGGGGACGGGATTTTTGAAGTGGACCCCAGGGGGCCCAAGAGCCTTTGGTCGGGGCCACAGAACTCAGAACCGGAAACCCCGCAGTTCTGGAGGTTTCCTCCATCGCGTGCGACAAGAATGTGGTTGATCTCCTTGGCCACTGTACCCGTACGCTGCCCCAAGCCAGCGATGCGATTTGGAGCGCTGGTACCGGAGCAGAGATCCTTTTTTTGGGACCTAGCAAAGCCCGGGAGAAGGAGGATTTCGCTGCGGGGATCGCCCCCCGAGCCATGGGGGCCGACAGACATCCGTAGCCGTGGTCACACCCGGAACCGCTTTGAAGTCGCCCGAACAATGGAATGTTCCCCGGGGGGAATCGCTGCCACAGATGCGATTTTGGGTAAAACGCCTCTTTCCTTTGGGTTTTTATGTACATCGGTAGGAGGTATCAGCAATAAGAGACATGAGCCAAAAGCATTTTCAGTCTCAATGCCATGATACGCTCATCAATGGTGTCACCTCGACTACCAGGTGAAGTCACTGGAGATGGCTATGGTACACCCTGGAGGTGGTGACCCCCGCGGGCCCGACCCGTAGTAGGGGAACCCCCCACACTGACGGCCCCTAATTTCTCACCTTAGAGGGGAGCCACCCCAACTCCCATTTCTTAATTCCCCCGATAGCCCGAGGAAAGGTTTATCCGCCCCAAGGGCCGGGGTTCCAAGCGCCTACCCGGAAAGCACGCCTGGGTTAAACTCGGGTGGTCACTCTGGGGCACGCCACCCCTGCCGCCCCCACCAACACAGCCCCCGAAAAGGGGTCGGCAGGTGTGGGACGCCTATCCCCCAAGTGGGGGGTTCCCCAGGGCTTTCCCACAGCTTCATGGTGGGTTGGGGCCCGCCGGGGCGCAAGGGGGAGTAAACCCCGCTCCAACCTGCACCCCGACATTTTCCCCCCAGTGGGACCCAAGCCCCCCCTTACTTTTGGGGGGGAGGGACAACACCCCTCCCCCCAGCATTTCCATTTTCCTGACGTTGCCAGAGGGTCATTTTGGGGGGGGGAGGACTGGCAAGGCCCCCCTCCCGAGCCGCCCATTACCCCCGGGTGGCTAGGGGGCAGGAGTTTGGGACGAAGCCCGAGGTGCCACACGCCGGTGGGCCAAACTCCGTACCTCGGGGGCCCCCTGCTGCTCCGAGCCCCCCCCAGATTAGCCTGGGACCGCAAGTACCCAGTTTCCCATGGGGGGCCACGAGGAGGCACTGCAGAAGTCTTAATGATGGAGAGGCTGTGACCCCGGCAGGGGAGACTTTTGCCGGGGAAACTGTCCCTTTTTGCACTGGGGAGCCCGGGGGGAAGCTGCAAGCGAGAAGGCATGAAAAACCCTTTAAACTATCTAGGGTACCCCCCCATGCTAATCACCAGCAGTGAAGACCCACCGATTTTTCGTGGAAATTCGCTACATTTTAATCAGCGTTTTTTTTTGCGATTAACTCGGCATCACATGGAGGGGACGATCATCACAAATTTAGGATTTTCTCACACTGATGAAGCGGGTGTTAGACCTTTTTTGTCGAATTTTGGGAAAGGGGAAGCAAGCGAACAAACACAGCTGGCCCTTTTTACTTCCCGTCAAAAAGTACATCTCATGTTTTACCTTTTTCTTTGCTAAAGCTTACCTGTGCTATTTTCCTATTTCACACACACAAAAAAAATTTCATTTTTGCAATGAACTTTGCCGGGAAATAAAACCAGGGAAAAACGATAAATTTCCCCCCCAGACTGCGAAAAACCTTGCCCTTGTGTTCCGACCCGCTGCAGAGCGACGGGAACACCTAACAACGACCCTTTGGGCATCGCCATTTGCCAAGACCCAACACTCTTCAAAGGGGCATAATGGGGAATGCGGGTTTGGGGTTTTTTTCCTTTTTTTTGTTTCTTTTTATGATTTTTTCCCCCTGAAAAAGTATTGGAACAATAAAGAAATTTTTTTTTTTTAAACAAGTATTAAAGACGACAAAAAGAAAAATTATAAAGGGGCTTCTAGACAAGCGCCGACTTTTCCCCCTCGTTTCAACCCGGGCTGCGGCAGGACGGGAATACCTACGAGAGCATGCCTTTGGACATCGCCCTTTGCCGAGACCCAAGGTCTTCAAGGGGCATAATGGGGGGGGCGGGTTTTTGGTTTTGTTTTATTTTTCTTTTTTCATTTTTCCCCTTTATTATAGGCGATTTTTTTTTCGGCAAAATTTCAAGATATTTTGAAAAAAACTGAAAACCCCTTTTTTTATCCTTTTTATGGAATTTTGGTCAGATATCTGGTTGGGTTTTGTATCCAAACAATATTTTCAAAAAGCCCAAAGGAGATTGCAGGTTTTTGAGTAATAGCAAACAAAACCCGGGGACAGCCAGGCGTTTTATTTACCATTTTCATTTCCTTCTAAGCTCTTTTTTGAAAGAAAGTCTTTTCTATCATAGTAAATGTTTTAAAATTTTTGCTTTATGGTGTTTTAAAGATATAATATAATATAATATATAAAATTTTTTTTTCTTTGTTTAAAATTTTGCCTAAAATGTGAAATATTATTTTTGAAATTTTATTGCCTAAACTTGAGTTCATGTTTAGGGAAATAGATTCTTTGTCGGAAATTCGCTTCATTATACAGGTCTTCTTTCCATTAAATCGGGCACTCACTATGGAGGGGGGGAGTCATCACAAATTGAGGTACTTTTCACACGATAGAAGCGGGGTTAGGGCCTTTTTTGGGCGAATTTTGGGAAAAACGAAGCAAGTAACCAAACAAGCTTTTCTTGCACTTCCCCCAAAAGTAATTCAGATTATTTTCTTTATTCTGCTAAAAACTTTCTGTGCTATTCTCCTATTTCAAAAAAAAAAAAAATATTTACTTTTTGCAATAAATTTCTGCGAACGATAAACCAGGAAAGACGAAAAATTTCCCCACAGACTGCGACAGACCTTGCCCCTTCGTTTTCCGCCCTGTCTGCAGCAGCGACGGAATCCCCTAAAAAAACGATCCCTTTTGGACTCGCCTTTTCCCAAGCCCCAACATTTTCAAGGGCAAAAAGGGGGAAATGCGGTTGTGGGTTCCTCCTTTTTTTTGTTTTTTTTTTCATGATTTTTTCACTAAAAAACGTATGAAAAACAAGTAATGACAATTTTTTAAATCTAAGCTATTAATGAGCAAACAGAAAATTATAACGGACTTTAGACAACTGCGACGACCTTGCCCCTCGTTTTCCCAAACCTTGGGGCAGCGACGGAATCCCCTACGAGAGCGACCCCTTTCTGGACATCCCCTTTTCCCGAGACCAAGGCTCTTAAAGGGAGCATAATGGGGGTTTCGGTTTGGTTGTGTTTTTCTTTCTATTTCATTTTCCCTCTTTATTATAGCGATTTTTTTGACGGCAAATCTTTTCCCAAGATATTTAGAAAAAAATCTTGAAACTCTTGTTTTTTCCTTTTTGATGGAACTTCTTGGTCAGATATTTTGGGTTTGGGTTTCGTATCCAAACCAATCATTTTCAAACTGCCTCTAAAGGAGATTGCTAGAGTTTTATGACGTCACATAGCAAACAAACCGGTGACAGCCAGTGCTTTTTTTTTACCATGCTATTTCCGTTCTAAGCTCTTTCTTTTAAAGAACAGTCTTTGCTATGCATAGTAAATGTTTTATAAATTGTTGCTTTAGGTGTGTGAACGAATATTTTATTATATATAATATATATATAATTTTAATAATTATATATATATTATATATATAAATTTTTTTTTTTTCTTTTGTTATAACTTTTGTCCTATAACATGTGTAAATATTATTTTTTAAATTCTTATGCCCCATCTTGAGTTCATGTTGAGGGAAATAGATTCTTCGTCGGTAAATTCGCTATCATTACTATCAGCGTCTTTCTTTCGCGATTAACTCGGTCACTCAATATGGAGGGGGACGAGTCATCACAAATTGAGGTATTGCTCACACTGATAGCAAGCTGGGTGTTAGGACCTTTTGGTCGAATTTGGAAAGGCGAAGCAAGCTGAACCAAACACAGCTTTCTTGCACTTCCCCTCAAAAGTACATCTCATGATTATTTACTTTACTTCTGCTAAAGCTACCTGTGCTATTCTCCTATTTCACACACACAAAAAAAAAAATTTCACTTGTTGCAATGAACTTCTGCGAACGATAAAACCCGGAAAGACGATAAATTTCCCCCACAGACTGCGACAGACCTTTTCCCTTCGTGTTCCGACCTGTCTGCAGCAGCGACGGGAAACACCTACAACAAAACGACTGCCTTCTGGACAACGCATTTGCAAGACCCAACACTCTTCAAGGAGCATAATGGGGAAAGCGGTTTGGTTTTTTTTTTTATTGCTCCCTTATCGTTTTTGCCTTACTCCTCTAAGCTGTTTTCTGTACAATGTTTGCCAAGATCCAACGTTCATCAGGACTAGACCTCGCGAGGGAATAAGGCAGAGAGATGGAGTGACAGATGGTGCTTAGGCAGCAGTCAGTCAGTCTAAGAGACGCGTAGCGAGACACATCAAGCAAGATATATAGACATATTTAATCATTCTTCCTTCCATTATCTGTCTTTCTCCCATATGCATCATCCCACCTTTCTTTTTCCTCCCCTTCCCCCTTTCTGCCCCTTTCCATCTTTCCCTTCCCCATTCCTTTTTTCTCCCTTCCCATTTCCTTCTCTTTCTCCCTTTCCCCTTCCCCACTTCTCTTTCTCCTTCCTCCCTTCCCATACTTCTTTCTCCATGCCATCCCCATTTCTCTCTCTACCCCCATTTTTCCTCTTCCCATCTCCCTCTCCCTCTCCTCCCTTTGCCATTTTCTTTCCCTTCCCATTTTCTCATCCCCCATTTTATTTTCTTCTTTCCTCTCCCCTCCCCATTTTTTTCTCCTCACCTCCTTTCCCTCACAATTTTTTTCACTTTCTCCTTCCTCTTCTCCCCATTTTCTTTTCCTCTCTCCTTTCCTCCCTCTCCCCATTTTCTTTTATCTTTCTCCCTTCTCTCTCTCTCTCCCTTTTTCTCTCTTCTGTTTTCCTTTCCATCCCCCATTTTTTCTTTTCCTTTCCCTCCCCTTTTTTTTTCTTTTTCCTCCTTCCCTCATTCTCTATCCCCCCCTCGCTCCCCATTTCCCCCCTCTCTCCCACCCCATTTCTCTCTCCCCCCCTCCCCACCCTTCTTCGCCCTCCCCCCAGGTGACATCGCCCTCGACTCCCCCTCCCTTCGACCACGACCTAACCTCGCCCTCGAGTCCCCCCTGCTTGACGCCCCAGTCTGGGGGAGCGACGGCGTGATTACCCCAGCGAGTGCTTCTTGGAACTGGCCGTTTCGCAGAATCCCGAGATATTTAAGGTCGGCGATGGCGATTGCAGTGAGTGGATCTTTTTGTTGCTGTTGTTGACGGGTTTTTTTTTTAAATTTTACTTTAGATTGAAAAAGTATTTTTTGTAAGGAGGGGGTTGGTGTTGTTTGTTCGCTGCTGTTGTGCGTTAATAATGTGATGACGATGAGGATGATAAATCATCCTATTTTCACCATCATTCATACATACATAATACATAATACATTACAAATACATATAGATACATAGATACATAATATATACATATATACATGTATACCATAACATATATATATTTTATATATATATATAATATATATATATAAAATATATATACACACATATATATAATTTGTGTGTGTGTGGCGTGTGAAGTTTGAGATATACTGGACAAAAAAAAAAGAAAAAAAAACACTCATTCCCCCATCCTCCCACCCCCCTCCCCCCCTTCCCCCCACTCCCACTCCCACTCCCCCACTCCTCCCCCCCCTCCACCTCCCCCTCCTCCCACTCCTCCCCTCTCCCCACTCCACCCACTCCTCCCCCTCCTCCCACTCCCCCCACTCCTCCCCTCCTCCCACTCCCACTGCTCCCCTCCAGGATGTACGAGGAGTGCGACCCCAGCTGAGTCCCATCTGCGGCCTGACGGAGTGACTTACGGGAACCAGTCCCTTTTCGGTCCCCCTCAGTGCCATGACAGTGACCTTCGCAAAGTGGCCGAGTGTCCTGTGGTTGTAGTGGGGCCCCTTTTTTGTGGTATTTGTTTCGGTTTTTTTTCTGTGTTTTTTTTTTTTTTGTATTGATTTTTTTTCTGTTTTTTCTGTTTTTTTTCTTTTTTTTTTTGATTTATTTTTTTATGTCTGTTTTGTTTTATTTCTGTGGTTTAGTTTTTGGATTATTTTTTTTTTATATCTGTTTTGTTTGTTTTATTTTATTTATTTTGTTTTATATTGTTTTTTTTTTTATTTTTGTGTTTATTTCTGTGTTTTTACGATGGGAATTCATGCCTTGAGGTAACGTTTTTTTTATATATACTATTTGATTATTTTTTGAGTTCTAATATTTATTTATTTTATGATTTTCTTCTATATATTTTTTTTCTTTCTTTCTTTTTACTCTTCTGTCCTTTCCTTCTCCTTTGTTCCTACTTTTGTTTCCATCTCTTTCTTCCTCCTCCTCTTTCTTTTTCCCTTTCTTCTCTTTCTTCATCCCTCTTTGTCCTCTCTTCATTCATTTTCTCCTTTGTCTTGTTTTCTTCCTCCTCTCCTCTCCTTCAATCCTCATCTTCTCTCCCTCACTGCTCATCTTTTATCTCCTTTCCTCTCCCTCACTACTCATCTTCCTCTCCCTCACTACTCATCTTCCTCTCCCTCACTGCTCATCTTTTTCTCTTTCCTCTCCCTCACTACTCATCTTCCTCTCCCTCACTACTCATCTTCCTCTCCCTCACTACTCATCTTCCTCTCCCTCACTACTCCTTTCCTCTCCCTCACTACTCCTTTCCTCTCCCTCACTACTCCTTTCCTCTCCCTCACTACTCCTTTCCTCTCCCTCACTACTCCTTTCCTCATCTTCCTCTCCATTTCTCTCCCTCAACAGAATGCTACCAGCCCTGCCCCACCACCGCCAACCCCGTGTGCGGCAGTGATGGAGTGACCTACCGCAATGACTGTGTGTTGGAGATGGCGGAATGTGAAGACCCGCTCCTGTCGAAGGTTTCGGACACAGCCTGTTGTAAGTCTATTCGGTTTGTGTGAAGGATCTAAGGTTTCGGACACAGACTGCTTTAGATGTGTTCGTTTGTTGTGAAGAACGTCTTTTTTTTTTAATCTTCATATTTTATTATTGTTACTGTTGTTATTGTGTTATTGTTATTGTTATTTTTGTTATTGTTATTATTGTTATTGTTATTATTATTATTATTATTATTGTTATTATTATTATTATTATTGTTATTGTTATTGTTAGTTATTATTATTATTATAATTATTATTATTATTGTTATTGTTATTATTCTACCGTCAATTAATGGGAAAATCGGTAAATTTCATTTACTTATATATATATATATATATATATATATACATATTTACATATATATGCATACATATACATATATATCTTCTTCTTTTAACGGTAGGTTCATGTCTGAGCCGCCGTGGTCACAGCATGATACTTAATTGTAGTTTTCATGTTGTGATGCTCTTGGAGTGAGTACGTGGTAGGGCCCCCATTTCCTTTCCACGGAGAGTCCCGGTGGTACCTTTTTTTAGGTAATATTCTCTGTATTTTACCCGGGCTGGGCCAGATTGATTTGGGCTGGTTGGCCACCCAGGGTAGGGAGGCAATCAAGGTTAAGTCCTTCCCCAAGGGAACAACGGGGCGGTCGGTGACTCGAACCCTCGATTCAGATTTCCGTCTGACAGTCTTGAGTCCGACGCTAAACTTTCGGCCCAGGCCCCAAAATATATTAAAATAATAATAATATAAAATAAATAAATATTAAAACATAATTATAAACATATCAAATAAAAATAATATTATACAATTATATATATAAAATATATACATATTATATAAACATATAATACAATTATATAAAACAAATATACATTTAAATTAAAATATATATACATATTAATATTAAAAATAAAAAAAAAAAAAATGATAATTTTGAAAATAAATGTAAAATATGTATATATATAATTGTAAAAATGTATATATATAATAGATATATGTATTTAAAAATTGTAATATATGTAATAATATATATGTAATGTATATATATATATATGTATTTATTTATATATATATATTATATTATATATATGATATAATTTTATGGGCCGTGGGGCCGAAAAAGGGTTAGAGCGTCGGATCAAGACGTACGACGGGAATTGAATTCGAGGGTTGAGTCACCGACCCCCGCGTTTTTTCCCCTTGGGCAAGGAACTTAACCTGATTTTCTCCCTAGCCACGGGTGGCCAAGCCGCCCAAGTCAAGTTGGTCCCCAACCGATAAAATAAGAGAATGATTACCTAAAAAAAGGTACACCGGCATCTCCGTGGAAAGGAACTGGGGGCCCCACCACGTACTCACTCCAAAAAGCACCAAAAATGAAAAATACAAATTTAAGTATCATGCGTGACCACGGGGGTCAGAAGAACCTACCTTTAAAAGAAGAAGTATATTGTAATGTATGCAATATATGAAATATGTTATAAAAATATATATATAATTATAAGTAAATGAAATTTACGTTTTTCCCCTTTAATGCGGAGAATAATAATAATAATAATAATAATAATAATTAAAAAAAAAATAATAATAACAATAACAAAACAAAAATAATAATAAATAAAAATAATAATAATAATAATAAAACAATAACAATAATAAAAAATAACAAAAATAACAATAACAATAACACAATAAACAAAGTAACAATAAAAAAAATTGAAGTTTAAAAAAAAAGACGTTCTTCAAAACAAACGAACAATCAAAAAGAGTTGTTCCCAAAACCTTAGACCTTACAAAAACCAAATAGATTTAAAACGGCGGTCCAAACCTTTCGACAGGAGCGGGTTTCACATTCCCCATCTCCAACACACTCTTTGCGGTAGGTCACTACACTGCCGCACACGGGGTGGCGGGGGGGGCAGGGCTGGTAGCATTCGTTGGGGAGAGAAATGGAGGGGAAAGATGAGGAAAGGAGTAGTGAGGGAGAGGAAAGGGATAGGAGGGAGAGGAAAGGAGATTGAGGGGAGGGGAAAGATGAGTAGGGGGGAGAGGAAGATGGTAGGGGGAGAGGAAGATGAGTAGTGAGGGAGGGGAAGTGAGAGTGAGGAGGGGAAGATGAGTAGTGAGGGAGGGGAAAGATGAGTAGTGGGGGGGAGAAAAAAAGATGAGCAGTGGGGGGAGAGAAGATGAGGTTTAAAGGGGAGAGGAGAGGAGGAAAAAAAACAAGACAAAGGAGAAAAGAATGAAGAGAGGAAAAAGGGGGGGTAAAAAGAAAGGAAAAAAGGGAAAAAAAGAAAGAGGAGAGGAAGAAAGAGATGGGAAAAAAAATAGGAACAAAGGAGAAAGGGAAAGGGAAAAAGAGTAAAAAAAAAAGAAAAAAAAAAAAATAGAAGAAAATATAAAAAAAAAAATTTGAAAACAAAAAAAATAAATAGATATATAAAAAAAAAAGCCCCCCCAAGGATGAATTCCATCGTAAAAACCACAGAAATAAACACAAAAATAAAACAAAAAACAGATATAAACAAAATAAATAAAAAAAAACACACAAAACAGAAAAAAAATCAATACAAAAAAAAAAAAAAAACACAGAAATAAAACCGAAACAAATAAACCACAGAAAAGGGCCACTACGAACCACAGGACACGTCGGCCACTTTGCGAAGGTCACTGTCATGGCACTGAGCGGACTCGAAAAGGCACTGGTTCCCGTAAGTCACTCCGTCAGTGCCGCAGATGGGACTCAGCTGGGGGTCGCACTCCTCGTAGCATCCTGGAGGGGGAGCAGTGGGAGTGGGAGGAGGGGGAGGAGTGGGGGGTGGAGGAGGGGGAGGAGTGGGGGGTGGGAGGAGGGGGAGGAGTGGGGGGGTGGGAGGAGGGGGAGGAGTGGGAGGAGGGGGAGGAGTGGGGGGAGTGGGAGTGGGAGTGGGAGGAAGGGGAGGAGTGGGGGTGGGAGGATGGGGGAATGAGTGTTTTTTTTTCTTTTTTTTTTGTCCAGTATATCTCAAACTTCACACGCACACACACACACAAATTATATATATGTGTGTATATATATATATATATATATATATATATATATATATATATATATATGTATGTATACATGTATATATGTATATATATGTATCTATGTATCTATGTATGTATGTATGTATGTATGTATGTATGTATGTATGTATAGAAATGATGGTGAAAATAGTGATGATAATTATCATCCTCATCGTCATCATCATTATTAACAGCAACAACAGCAGCAGTAACAAAACAACACCAACCCCCTCCCTTACAAAAAATACTTTTTCAATCTAAAGTACAAGTTAAAAAAAAAAACCCGTCAACAACAGCAACAAAAAGATCCACTCACTGCAATCGCCATCGCCGACCTTAAATATCTCGGGATTCTGCGCAACGGCCAGTTCCAAGAAGCACTCGCTGGGGTAAGTCACGCCGTCGCTCCCGCAGACTGGGGCGTCAAGCAGGGGGCACTCGAGGGCGAGGTTGAGGTCGTGGTCGAAGGGGAGGGGGGAGTCGAGGGCGATGTCACCTGGGGGGGGAGGGCGAAGAAGGGTGGTGAGGGGGGGAGAGAGAAAATGGGGTGGGAGAGAGGGGGGAAAATGGGGGAGCGAGGGAGGGATAGAGAATGAGGGGAAGGAGGAAAAGAAAGAAAAAATGGGGGGAGGGAAAGGAGAAAGAAAAAATGGGGGAGGGAAAGGAGAAACAGAAGAGAGAAAATGGGGGAGAGAGAGAGAGAAGGGAGAAAGATAAAAGAAAATGGGGAGAGGGAGGGAAAGGAGAAAGAGGAAAGAGAAAATGGGGGAGAGAGAGGGAAGGGAGAAAGTGAAAAAAAATTGGTGGAGGGAAGGAGGGTGAGGAGAAAAAAATGGGGAGGGGGAGAGGAAAAGAAGAAAAATAAAATGGGGGATAGAGAAAATGGGAGAGGGAGAGAAAATGGCAAAGGGAGGAGAGGGAGAGGGAGATGGGGAAAGGAGGAAGAAAATGGGGGAGGAGAGAGAGAAATGGGGGAGGCAGGGAGAAAGAAGGTAATGGGGAAGGGAGGAAGGGAGAAAGAGAAGGAAATGGGGAAGGGAGGAAGGGAGAAAGAGAAGGAAATGGGGAAGGGAGAAAGAAGGAAATGGGGAAGGGAAAGATGGAAAGGGAGGCAGAAAAGGGGGAAGGGGAGGAAAAAGAAAGGTAGATGATGCATATGGGAGAGAAAGCAGACAGATAATGGGGAAAGGGAAGAATAGATTAAATATGTCTATATATCTGGCTTGATGTGTCTCGCTACGCGTCTCTTAGACTGACTGACTGTCTGCCTAGCAACCATCTGTCACTCCATCTCTCTGCCTTATTCCTCGCCAGAGGTCTAGTCCTGATAGAACGTTGGATCTTGGCAAACATTGTACAGAAACACAGCTTAGGAGGAGTAAGGCAATAACGATAAGGGAGGCAATAAAAAAATAAACACAAACCGCATTCCCCATTATGCTCCTTGAAGAGTGTTGGGTCTTGGCAAATGGCGTTGTCCAGAAGGCAGTCGTTGTTGTAGGTGATTCCGTCGCTGCTGCAGACAGGTCGGAACACGAAGGGACAAGGTCTGTCGCAGTCTGTGGGGGAAATTTATCGTCTTTCCTGGTTTATCGTTCGCAGAAGTTCATTGCAACAAGTGAAATATTTTTTTTTGTGTGTGTGTGAAATAGGAGAATAGCACAGGTAAGCTTTAGCAGAAGTAAAGTAAATAATCATGAGATGTACTTTTGACGGGAAGTGCAAGCAAGCTGTGGTTTGGTTCAGCTTGCTTCGCCTTTCCAAATTCGACCAAAAAGGTCCTAACACCCAGCTTGCTATCAGTGTGAGCAAAACTACCTCAATTTGTGATGACTCGTCCCCCTCCATAGTGAGTGACCGAGTTAATCGCGAAAGAAAGACGCTGATAGTAATGATAGCGAATTTACCGACGAAGAATCTATTTCCCTCAACATGAACTCAAGATGAAGGCAATAAGAATTTCAAAAATAATATTTACACATGTTATAGGACAAAAGTTATAACAAAAGAATAAAAAAAAATATTATATATATATATATATATATATATATATATATATATATATATATATAATATATATATATATATATCGTTCACACACCATAAAGCAACAATTTATAAGAACATTACTATGCATAGCAAAGACTGTTCTTTCAAAGAAAGAGTTAGAACGGAAAATAGCAATGGTAAATAAAAACGCACTGGCTGTCACCGGTTTGTTTGCTATGTGACGTCATAAAAACTCTAGCAAGTCTCCTTTAGAGGCAGTTTGAAAATGATTGGTTTGGATACGAAACCCAACCAAGATATCTGACCAAGAAGTTCCATCAAAAAGGAATAAACAAGAGGTTTCAAGATTTTTTCTAAATATCTTGAAATGATTTGCCGTCAAAAAAATCGCCTATAATAAAGAGGGAAAATGAAATAAGAAAGAATAAAACACAACACAAACCGCATCCCCCATTATGCTCCTTGAAGAGCCTTGGGTCTCGGCAAATGGCGATGTCCAGAAGGCAGTCGCTCTCGTAGGTGATTCCGTCGCTGCCGCAGACCGGTTGGAAGACGAGGGGGCAAGGTCGGTCGCAGTTGTCTAGAAGTCCCGTTGATAATTAGTTCTGTATTGTCGTCATTAATAGCTTAGATTTTAAAAAAAATTGTCATTACTTGTTCTCAATACGTTTTCAGTGGGAAAAAATCATGAAAAAGAAACAAGAAAAAGGAGGAAACACCACATACCGCATTCCCCATTATGCTCCTTGAAGAGTGTTGGGTCTTGGCAAATGGCGATGTCCAGAAGGCAGTCGTTGTTGTAGGTGATTCCGTCGCTGCTGCAGACAGGTCGGAACACGAAGGGACAAGGTCTGTCGCAGTCTGTGGGGGAAATTTATCGTCTTTCCTGGTTTATCGTTCGCAGAAGTTCATTGCAACAAGTGAAATATTTTTTTTTTTTTGTGAAATAGGAGAATAGCACAGGTAAGCTTTAGCAGAAGTAAAGTAAATAATCATGAGATGTACTTTTGACGGGAAGTGCAAGCAAGCTGTGGTTTGGTTCAGCTTGCTTCGCCTTTCCAAATTCGACCAAAAAGGTCCTAACACCCAGCTTGCTATCAGTGTGAGCAAAGTACCTCAATTTGTGATGACTCGTCCCCCTCCATAGTGAGTGACCGAGTTAATCGCGAAAGAAAGACGCTGATAGTAATGATAGCGAATTCCCGACGAAGAATTATTTCCCTCAACTGAATCAAGAAAAGGGAAATAAAAATTTCAAAAATAATATTCACATTTATAGGACAAAAGTTAAAACAAAGATAAAAAAAATTATATAATATATATAATATATAAAATAATCGTTCAAAACCATAAGCAACAATTAAAAGAACATTTACTAGATAGCAAAGACTTTCTTTCAAAGAAAGAGTTAAAACGGAAATAGCAAGGTAAATAAAAACGCACTGGCTGTCACCGGTTGTTTGCTATGTGACCAAAAAACTTAGCAATTTCCCTTAGAGGCATTTTGAAAATGTTTGGGTTTTGGATCAAAACCCCAACCAAGATATTGCCCAAAAGTTCCATAAAAAAAGGAATAAAACAAGGGGGTTTAAAAGATTTTTTTAAAATCTTGAAATGTTTTGCCGAAAAAAAAATCCCCTATAATAAAGAGGAAAAATGAAATAAGAAAGAAAAAAACACAACACAAACCGCACCCCCTTTTATGCCCCTTTGAAGACCCTTTGGTCTCGGAAAATGGCGAGGCCAGAAGGCAGTCGCTCCGTAGGTGTTTCCCGTCGCTGCCGAAAAACGGGGAAGACGGGGGGAAAGGCGGTCGCATTGTCAAAAGTCCCTTTAAAATAGTTCTGTTTTTCGTAAATGTTTAGTTTTAAAAAAAAAATTGCTTTATTTGTTCTCAATACGTTTTCAGTGGGAAAAATTCATGAAAAGAAAAAAAAAAAGGAGGAAACACCAATACCGCATTCCCCATTATGCCCTTGAGAGTGTTGGGTTTTGGCAAATGGCGATGCCCAGAAGGCAGTCGTTTTTTGTAGGTGATTCCGTCGCGCGCAGACAGGTCGGAAAAGAAAAAGCCCTGTCGAGTCTGTGGGGAAATTTTATCGCTTTCCTTTTTTATCGTTCGCAGAAGTTCATTGCAACAAGGAAATATTTTTTTGGTGGTGAAATAGGAGAAAGCACAGGTAAGTTTTAGCAGAAGTAAAAGAAAAAATCATGAGATGTACTTTTGACGGGAAGTGCAAGCAAGGTGATTTGGTTCAGTTTGCTTCGCCTTTAAAAATTCGACAAAAAAGGTCCTAACACCCAGCTTGCTATCAGTGTGAGCAAAGTACCTCAATTGTGATGATGTCCCCTCCATAGGATGCCCCGGTTAACGCGAAAAAAAGACGTGATAAAGATAGCGAATTACCGACGAAGAATGGTGGGTGTTCACGTGCAGGTGATGTAAAAGCGATGGGTGGTACCTAGTAGTTTTAAGTGCTGCTCCTTTCTCGCTTGAGCTTCCCCCTGGCTAGCCCAGGCAAAAAAGGGAGCGCTTCGCATAAGTCTCCCTGCCAGGTCACAGCCTCTCCATCTTTTAAGACTTCTGCAGGCCTCCTCGTGCCACCCTGGGTAACTGGGACCTTGCGGTCCCAGGCTAAATCGGGGGGATCTCGGAGCAGCAGGGGGCCCCAGAGGTAGGGAGTTATGGCCCCCGGCGTGTGGACACGTTGGTTTTCGTACCAATCGCCCCAAACCCCGGGGGTAAGGGGGCGGCTGGGGGAGGGGGCCGCCATCCTCCTCCCCCCAGAATGCCCCCTCTGGCAACGTCAGGAAAAATGGAAAGCTGGGGGGGGGTGTTTCCCTCCCACCCGCAAGTAAGGCGGGTGTGGGCCCCACGGGGAGGGCAAATGGGGGTGCGGGGTTTGGAGCGAGAGTACTCGTCCCGTTTTGCCCCGGCAGGCGCCAACCCACATGAAGCTTGTGGGGGAAAGCCCGGGGAACCCACATGGGATAGGCGGCCCACACCCTGCCGCCCCCCCTTTATCTGGGGCTTTTTGGGTGGGGGGGGCAGAGGTGGCGGACCCAGAGGGACCCCGAGGCTTAACCTAGGCGGGTTTTCCCGGGTAGGCGCTGGAAACCCGGCCCTTGGGCGGAGAACGGTTCCCTCTGCTATCGCGGGAATGAAGAAAACTGGGATTTGAGGTGGCTGCCCCCCAGAGGGAAAAGACCTGGTGCGCACGATCATGTGGGGGGTTCCCCTACTATGGTGGGGCCCCCGCGATGGTCACCCCTCCAGGGTGTAGCCATACCCATCCCCAGTCGCTTCAGCCTGCGGTAGCAGGTGACACCAGTTGTGAGCGTTTTGGGCTTTGAGCTGAAGCAGTTTGGTTTATGTCTCTATTGCTGTATACGTCCTCCCGATTACAAAAAAACCAATGTGAAAGAGGGTTCTACGCCAAACTCGCACTGGGCAGCGTTTGCCCCGGCGGGACATTCGCTTGTTCGGGCGCTTCAATGCGGTATCCGGTGGACCGAGGGCTACGAGATGTCTGCGGCCCCCCAGGTGGGGAGCACCCCAGCGCGAGAATACCCTCCTCTCGGGACTTTGCTAGGTCCCAAAAAATGAGGATCTCGGCTCCTGGTACCAGCGCTCCAACTGCATCCTGGATTTGGACACGATAGGGGTACTGGCCAAAGGGAGATAAACCCCACATTTTGTCAGCACGCGATGGGGGACCCTCCAGAATGCAGGGTTTAGGAGTGCGGTTGGGCACCGACCAAAGGCGCTTGGGCACCCTGCGGGTCCACTTCAAAAAATCCCCCTCCTCCGTGGCCACCCCAAGGGTTTTACTTTGGGCAGATAAGGGAGGAGGAGTGTGCCGGGGTTCGCACGGCAGTCCTTTACGATTCAGAAACCCGCAACTGACAGATCCAGTTGTCTGTGGGGGGCCTTCAAGGGTAACACTCGAAGC
This sequence comes from Penaeus monodon, assembly GCF_015228065.2. Taxonomy (NCBI): domain Eukaryota; kingdom Metazoa; phylum Arthropoda; class Malacostraca; order Decapoda; family Penaeidae; genus Penaeus; species Penaeus monodon. Next base: position 7,541,391 of record NC_051388.1, read on the forward strand.
AGTAGGAGCCATTGGATCGCCCAAAGGACAAAACAGAATACCCCTCCCTGGAGACATTAGAGGCCAGGAAAACGTGCGCAAAGGGTGGGAATGGGAATCAAGTCTTGGTTTTCCAGGTGCGTAGGGCTCGGACACTGCGAGAAGGACAAGGAACAGTTATCAGGAATCTTGCTGAGGAGGTCGAAAGGCCCTTTCTGGTAAAAGACCTTCGCCCCCCCCCAAGCCCTGAGAAAACGAACCCTAAGCCCTCCTCACAGATGACTGCAGTCCCAAAACAGCGGATGGAGGTATTCAGATCAGTTGGGGGGTTGTGAACGTTTGGGGTGAGTATTTTGAAAGTTGTACCCGGTGGATCCCCAACAGTTGTTGGGTGCAGCGATGTCTCTGCCGTGCCGGACCCCCCCATCAGCGAGGAACCCCCTACCCTAACAGAGGGTTGGCTGGCGATTTTCCAAGCGAAAAGTGGGGGAAAACGCAGGATAGTGATATCCCTGCTGAACTGCTAAAGGTGGGGGTTTTAACCCATGGCCCGGGGGCCGAACAGTCCCGATGCCATTGGCAGTCTGGTACCATTCCCCCTGACCTGCGAGGGCGGGTCATCCCCCTTTGGAAGGGGAAAGGGGGTCGATGGGGCGTAGCACTACCTGGGTTACACTGTCAAACCAGGCAAGGTTTTCGTCAATTCTTGAAAGGATCCGCAACCACTACGAGGCACCAGAGACCGGAGCATCTAGATTTTTCCGGCAAGCCACAATGACCGTATACTAGCGCTTCGAGTAATTGGGAACACCGTCGTGAGTTTGGTGGGGTTGCTTTCAGCCCCATCGTCAAGAAGGGTTTGACCCGGGATCGGGGGAAGCTAGGGGGATCCTGAGGCCCGGGGAATTTCCCACACAGATATTGGGGGATAGCAAGCCTCTTACTGGTACGAAAATGCTGTAAAGGTGGTGGGGGGAGTGAAATTTTCCCTGTTATTAGGGGTGAGGGAGGTGTTCCTTGCACCCACACTTTTAAACTTTTATGGGCGGTAATGGGGAGAGCTATAGCCAAAGTCAGGGGGAGAACACAGGAATATTAAGGTCTCGGGCCTTTACTTTGCCGGTGTTGCATCCTTCCGAGTCTTTGGGGCACTTGTGGGGGCTCTTTATGCATTAGCAATGAGGCGAAACCCCTGGGGTTAGAGGTCTCCTGGACCCAAGACCAGATCAGGACTTGGGGGCCTGTTGGGGAACCTTCAGCGATCCATGCTTGCGGCGGGACTTGAAGTCACAGAAAGTTTTACATACCTTTGGGAGCGAGTCCATATCTCGGGTTTTCAGACCAGGGGTCAGTAGACGATTGGCTGGCAAAGGAGCCATGAACTCGATCAACAAGAGCGTTTGGGGATGTCCCCCCCCGGACCCATGCAGAAGGACCAAGCGCGGTCTTCAAGGCCTTTATACTTAGTTTTTCTCTATGGAAGCGAAACTGGGCGCATCCGTGTTGGAGTTCGCCGATGCCTTTTGTAACAATCCCTTCGCCCGGGCGGGGGACAGTGCAGGGGCCACGTGTCCCCAAACCCGGGGTTACACCGTGAGACTGGCATGGGGGCCTGTTTCTGAAATCCCGGGGTCGCCAAATCAAGCTATATGGCCACTAGCTCGCCCCCTAGGAAGACCGCTACCCGGTTGTCCTCTGCGAGACAACCCGGGTGGAGGGACCCGTGGGAGTCCCAGGAGATCATGGTTTGGGCAGCCGACGAGAGTCGGAGGGAAATAGAGTGGGACGGTGTGCCTGCCTGGGGGACTCGCTGAGGGATCCCCGTGGTGGAAAACGAAGGGGGGATGCGGCCATGGCCCCCGTCGGCGAGCCCCCTTTATGATGAGATGATGATGATGAAACATTTCCCTCAACATGAAATCAAGATGAAGGGAATAGAATTTCAAAAAAATTTACACATGTTATAGGACAAAAGTTTTTAAAAAAAGAATAAAAAAAAATTATTATATAATATAATATATATAATATTAAAAAATATAGTTCACACACCATAAAGCAACAATTTATAAGAAAATTTTCATGAAGCAAAGACTGTTTTTTTCAAAGAAAAAGCTTAGAACGGAAATAGCAATGGTAAAAAAAACGCACGGCTGTCACCCTTTTTTTTGCATGTGACGTCATAAAACTCTAGCAAGTCTCCCTTTAGAGGCAGTTTTAAAATGATGGTTTGGATCGAAACCCAACCAAGATATTGACCCAAAAAGTTCCCCAAAAAAGGAATAAAAAAGAGGTTTTTAAGATTTTTTTTTAATATCTTGAAAATTTTCCGTCAAAAAAAAGCCATAATAAGAGGGAAAAAAAAATAAGGAAAAATAAAAAACACAACCCCCCCTTCCCCCTTTTGTTTTGAAGAGTGTTTGGGGCTTGGCAAATGGCGATGTCCCGAAAGGGAGTTTGCTCTCGAGGGATTTCCCTCGCTCCCCAGACCCGGGTTTGGGAAAACGAGGGGGCAGGTGTCGCAGTTTTTAGAAGTCCCGTTGAAAATTTGTTTTATGTGTCATTAATAGCTTTGATTTAAAAAAAAAATTTTCTACTTGTCTCAAAACGTTTTTAGTGGGAAAAATTATGAAAAAGAAACAAAAAAAAGGAGGAAACACCCTACCAAATTTTTATGATCTTGAAGAGTGTTGGGGTTTGGCAAATGGCGTTGTCCAGAAGGCAGTGTTGCGTAGGTGATTTCCCCGCTGCCCCAAAAAGGTCGTAAACGAAGGGGAAGGTCTTCGCGTTGTTTAGGTTTTCCCGTTGAAATTTTGGTTGTCATTAAGTCATATTCTTTAATAATCAAATAGTAGTAAT
>NC_051388.1:7550250-7555250 GCF_015228065.2 Penaeus monodon
ATATATATATATATATATAATATATTATATATATATATTATATATATATATATAATATATATAATTGTATAAAATTATATGTTATATTGTGTGTGTTGTGTGTGTGTGTGTGTGTGTGTGTGTGTGTGTGTGTGTGTGTGTGTGCGGTAGCGATGGCCCCGGTTTATTTGGAAGGCATCCACTCAGACAAGGGTGGCACTGCTAAGCAGCCATTCAATAAAAGATTTGTGAGAGGCCTATGTCCTGCAATGGAATGGTTGGCTGTGGAATAATGATACATCTATCAATCTATCGATCTATCTATACATCTGACTATCTGTCAACTATTCGATCAATCAAGCTATATATTCTATCTATCTATCTATCTATCTATCTATCTATGTATCTATCTATATGTCATAGTATAAGTTGACCATCATGTGTTCACGCCATCCCACCCTATATTTCATTATATAACTTTTCATACACGAACTGACCAGGGAAATGATGGACCAGAGTGATTTCCCGTTTGCCTTCTCTTGCTAACAATGCATTTTACGAGACGTGGACCCTAACCATTGAGTTCAGACTAATGAGGACTTCTGGCCAACATCCTGATATGTCAACCATAAACCATACACTCATTGAAGGCTTAAAACACCATTCACTGTCTGCATTCCTGGTAGGTGGTGGATGACGAAAGGGACTCAGTGGTTGCTATGCTCTGCCAAGGGAGCATGACAAAGGGTAGAGGACCCAGGGAGTGACTTATACCTCCTTTTGAAAGAAGACGTGTCGTCCTAAACACACACAGATACATACATGCATATACGCACATAAATACACACACACACACACACACACACACAGACACACACACACACACACACACACATGAGGAGTTCATGTCGAACAAATTGCAAGTAGAACAGCGAAGGGAAGTACAAGAAACCACATGAATATGCCATATTCGTGTGTTTTCTTGTAATTTCCTTCGTTGTTCTACTTGCAAGACACACACACAAAAAAAATAGAATAAATAGAATAAAAAAACACGCACAAACATACACACACAACCAAGCACATACAAACAAACACCCACCCACATACACACACACAACACACACATACACATATAAAAAATACCCCCACCCGTTTCCCTTCCTCCTGCCCCACACAATACCCCATTAACACATCAGCAATTCCTTAAAAGTAAGCCATGTTTTTTTTTATGACATTTCTTGTGAATGACTCTCATGAAATTGGAGGAGAATGTCGAGTCAGTTGAGGGGAGGAGGGAGGAGGGAGGAGGAGGAGGGAGGAGGGAGGGAGGGAAAGAGGGAGGTAAAGGGGTTAGGTGTGGATGTTTCGACTGGGGGGGAGGGTGAGGGTAAGCGTGAATAGGAGATGACTATTATAATAGGATGAATAATCATTGTTATGTGTGTATGCCTCTCTCTCTCTCTCTCTCTCTCTCTCTCTCTCTCTCTCTCTCTCTCTCTCTCTCTCTCTCTCTCTTTCTCTCTCTCTCTTTGTGTATGCATGTGAGTGCTTGTGTGTGCGTGTGAGTGTGAGTGCGAGTGTGTGTATGCGGTCATGTGTACGAGCTTGTATGTGTATGTATGCGTATGTGTAAATATATACATACAGAGATTATTCCCTAACTACATCAATACATATGTTTTTACAATATCTATCTATCTATCTATTCGTCAACTTACTGACTAATAGAATTAACAATACTTTTATGGCAATAATGGAGAGAAAATATGATAACAATCTGAATAGCTTCATTAATTAGATGCTTCTCATAATCAAGCGACCATTTCTTTTCGTACAGTTTAATGTACGTTTCCTTTGGGTTTTGAACGAAGTATTAGGGAAACTCACTCTTATCATTATTGTTGTTCTTATAATGTTGATGATATTGATAATAATGATTCTGATGGTAATGATGATTATGATGATAATGATAATGATAATGATAATGGTGATAATAACAATAATAAAAAAAAGGATAATTGTGGCCATAATGATAATACTGTTAGTGATAATCATTATCATTATTTTTGTGATTATCATTATCATTTCTGTTATTAACAGTGTTACTTTTTTTTGTTATTCTTACTATTTTATGGTAATAATAATTATGATAATATTAATTATAATGATAAAGATGATAACACAAACAATATTAATGATAATGATAGTGACTATTATTATGATTGTAGCAATACTATTACGATTATTATTATTATTATTATTTATTATTATTATTTATTATTATTATTATTATTATTATTATTATTATTATTATTATTATTATCATATGTATTATATTATTATTTATTATTATTATTGTATGTTTTTTATTATTATTTCATGATATTGTTATTATTCATTACATTGTTTATTATTATTATTATTATATATTATTATTATCATTATTACTATTATTATCATTATTATTACATTTATTATTATTATTATTATCATTATTATTATAATTATAATAATAATAATAATAACAATAATAATAATAATAATAATAATAATAATAATAATAATAATAATATTATTATTATTATTATTATTATTATTGTTGTTGTTGTTGTATTATTATACCATCATCATCATTATTATTATTATATCATCATTGTTATTGTTTTCATTATTACTGTTATTTTGATTATTATTATTGTTACCATTATTGTTATTGTCATTTTTACTATTATTGTTATCATTGTCATTATCATTACTCTCATTTTTATTGCAATAAATAATGCTTATCATTACTGTTGCAGTATTACCAACATCATAATCAGTGTATCATCATCATCACCATCATCATTACTATGACTAATTAACATAATTTCTAATTTGGTACAGTTATTAGGATTATTATATTTGATAATTATATTTGTTACTATCAGTACGTATGAGCGTTTTTTTAAAAATATAGTGTATGTATACATGCAGATATATCTCGTGATTATATACACCCCATCACATAAATAAATCACAAAAACTCCCTCCTTGAAAATAGAGAGAAAAACGAATAGAGAGAAAAAGAATAAAAAGTAAGCAAAACCGAACAAAAAAGGAAGGAAGGAAAGAGAAATGAGGAAGAAATATTATTCTGTTTACATTTTTCTTTTCCATGCGGTCAACTTCATCCTTGTAGGCTTCGCAGTTCTAAGTTCGCAAAGGCTGAACTTCTACTTGGTCAGCTGGGATGCTATCGAACAAATAAACAAAACAACAACAAACAAAAAACAGACACACACACACAAAAAGAGGGATTAATACAATGAATAAAGAAAAAGAGTGACTTATTTCCCGTTTTATGTTGATCTGATTTTTTTTCTTTGTGCACTTTCTCTCTCTCTTTGTTTCTGTATCTTACTCTCTCTTTCCTCTCTACTTCTCATGTTCTTTTCTTTCTCCCCCCGCCCTCTCGCTCCTAAGCTCCTCTATCTTCTGTCATCCTCCCCGCTCTCTCGTCTCTCTGCTCCTTTCTGTCTCTCTTTTCTGTCTCTCTGTTTCTGGTTTCTGGTTTCTGTCTCTCTGTTTCTTGGTTTCTGTCTCTCTGTCTTTGTCTCTCTGTTTCTGTCTCTTCTGTTTCTGTCTGCTCTCTGCTTGTTTTCTGTCTCTCTGTTTCTGTCTTCTCTGTTTCTGTCTCTCTGTTTCTGTCTCTCTGTTTCTGTCTCTCTGTTTCTGTCTCCCTGTTTCTGTCTCTCTGTTTGGGGTGAAATAAATTAAAAGACATCCCGGATATCAATGTATTTCTCTCTTTGATGGAATATATATTTTTTGTGTGTTAGTGACCATATCGTTTACATATACAGTGATACGTAAACATCAAAGTGACCATTCTGTAAACATCACAAATGAAAGGACGTTTTTCTTACTACATTTTGTGTGCATAAACGTTTTGGGAATAGTGATTTCATTAGAAAGAGTGATGTGCCCCCTAAATGTGTGTTTATGATCAAAGGGAAAGTTGTATTTAAATGGTACTGGTCTTTTCCGTGGTATACACATATTAACGTGAACACACAAGTGCATATGTTTGTCTCTCTGTCTAGTTCTCTGTCTCTGTCTGTTTGTCTGTCTCATTCTCTCTCTCTCTCTCTTTCCCTCTCTCTCTCCCTCTCCCCTCTCTCTCCCTCTCCCTCTCTCTCCCTCTCCTCTCTCTCTCTCTCTCTCTCTCTCTCTCTCTCTCTCTCTCTCTCTCTCTCTCTCTCTCTCTCTCTCTCTCTCTCTCTCTCTCTCTCTCTTTCAGTATGTGTCAGTGCGTGTATGTGTATGTGTATGTGTGTGTGTGCTTGTGTGTTCTTGTGTGTGTGTATCCGTCTGTCTGTCTGCCTATCTCCATGTATGTATATACGTGTATGTATATACACATGCATTTATGTACGCATGTCTGAATTCCCGATTGTACATACGTCTCCATGTATACACACATATAGAAAAGCAATATTCACCAATACATCGAATCTCAAAGATGAATAAGAACAGCTTCCCCTGAGAATATCGGTAATCGTAAAAAAGAAAAAAAAAAAAAGAAAAAAAAAAAATATATGTATATATATATATATATATATATATATACACACACACACATATATATGTATATATATAAATATATATATATATATATATATATATATATATATATATATATATTATATATATATATATATATATTATATATATATATATATATATATTATATATATATATATATATATATATATATATATACGAAAGTATAGAAGTACGAGAGTATAGGAAGTATTAAAAGTATAGGAAAAATCAAAAGGAAGAGGAGAAAATAGAAGGAGGGAAAGGAGAATTAGGGGAAAGGGAAGGATAAGAAGGAGAAGGAGAAGAAGAGGAAAGGAAGAAAATGAAATTGAAGAAAGGAAGAAGTAGAATAATAAGGAAAATTAAAATAAAGAGCAGATATAAATGAAGAAGAAGAGGAAGAAGGAGAAGACGAGGAAGATGAAGGAGAA
>NC_051388.1:7582750-7587750 GCF_015228065.2 Penaeus monodon
GAAATAGAGCGAAAGAAAGATAACAAAACTACAAAAACAAGATATAATAAAGAAAATAGATCAAAAAAAAGGGAAAAAAAAAGGAGAAAAAGACATGATAAAAAGAGAGATAAAGAGAGGGATAATAGAACGAAGGAGAGAGAAATAAACTACGAGAGAAAGGGATACAGAGGCAAGGAAGAAAAACCTCCGGGAAGGCAATAGGAGCGAGGTCATGAACAGAATGAAATGTCTGAGCTTCCTAAAGGAGACATTGCAACTCTGGCTGGCTGTTGCATGTTCTCTCGTCTCTCTCTCTCTCTTCTCTCTTCTCTCTCTCTCTCTCTCTTTCTCTCTCTTCTTTCTCTTCTTTCTCTCTCTTTCTCTCTTCTTTTTCTTTCTTTCTCTCTTCTTTTTCCTTCTTTCTCTCTCTCTCTCTCTCTCTCTCTCTCTCTCTCTCTCTCTCTCTCTTCTCTCTTCTCTCTCTCTCACTCTCTCTTTCTTTCTTTGCCTTCGTTTCTCCACTTCCTCCACTCTCCACTCTTCTTTCTCCCCCTTCCTTTTCCATTCCTTCCCCTACAGACTCTCTGTCCCCGCCTTTATCCTTCTCTTGAAGAGCGTCATCAGTGCCGAAGATCTCACAAGATACCCCAAGCTGTTAGTGTAGTCTCCCCTGTCGTTCGTTGGTGGGAATTTATTGGTGAAGAAAACGGATTCATGAGATGGCTGGGTTGTATTTTTCATATATATTTTTTTTATCTTATTTCTTTGGTTTTCCTTTTTTTTGTTCATTTTGATATTGATGTAGAGTTTCGTTAATTTTTTTTTGTTATTCATGGAAGCGTGTCTTCTCTGCCCTTTTTTTTTTTTTTAGTCTCTCTGTTTGTCTTTTTTTTGTTTCTTTATGCCTGTTTTTTTTCCTTTCCCCCCCTCTTCCTTCTTTCTCCTTCTCTCACTTCGTCATCCTCCTTATCTGCATCATTTTCTTATTATCATTGTCTCCTGCGGGTCGTTCGATTTTATCGTTGGTTTATGTCACCCTTCGATCTTCTCTCTCACTCTCTCTCTCTCTCTCTCTTTCTCTCTCTCTCTCTCTCTCTTTCTCTCTCTCTCTCTCTCTCTCTCTCTCTCTCTCTCTCTCTCTCTCTCTCTCTCTCTCTCTCTCTCTCTCTCTCTCTCTCTCTCTCTCTCTCTCTCTCTCTCTCTCTCTTTCTTTATATATCTATCTATCTTTCTATTTATCTCCCTCCCCCTCCTCTCTCTCTCTCTCTCTTTTCTCTCTCTTTTCTCTCTCTCTTCTCTTTCCTCCCTTATGCTGTCTCCCCTTCTGTTTCCTTTTCTCCCTTAGTTCTCTCCTCTTCTTCGCCTTCATACATTCTCTTCGCAAGTATGTGCCTCCTCATTCCCCTTTTACTTCCTCTTCCCCCTTTCTCCTTTCTCCTTCCTTCCCTCCTTTTCTTCCCCTCCTTTTCTTCCCCTCCGTATTCCTTCCTCTTCACCCCCCTCCCTGTCCTCTCTGTCTACTCTCTCTCCCTCCTCCCTCTCCCCCTATCTTCTTCTTCCTGTCTACCTCCCTCCCCCGTCCCCCTTCCCCCTCCCCGTCTACTACCATTCCCCCCCTCCCCCTCCTCCATCCTCCCCCTCCCCCGCCCCCCTTCCCCCTCCCCGTCTATCACTATTCCCCCCTCCCCCTCCTCCCTCCTCCCCCCTCCCTCCTCTCCCGAGCTTTAATAGATTATCACAACAATAAAGCAAAGAGCTTACACCCCCCCCTCCCCAACCCCCCCACCTTTTTTCCTCCCATAACCCTCCTCCATCCCCCCCCCAACCCACCCACTCTCCCTCCTCCCCTTCCTCCCCCCTTCTAAAAAGAAAAAAAAACACGAAAAGACGAATAAAAAAGAAAACGAAAAGGAAAAAAAAGTAAAAAAGTAAAAGAAATAACCCTTTTATCCCGGAGGTCTTTTGTATCTCGGCGGAGAAGCCATGAGGAGCAAACACGGTCATGAGGCTCCTTTCCCTCACTGCTTTTTGATCTCATGAGAAAATGGAAGAAGGAGATGATATCGTGTTCGTTTCGTTGTTATGTGTCCGGCGCGCGAGGAGCGAAAGAGAGTATGTATCAGTCTCCTTGGCTGATGTTGGGGATACATACTCTCACCATAAGTACGTATGTGTGCGCGCGAACACAAACATACGTACTCGGATGCACTTGCATACATACACACGCACGTGCGAATGTATGTACATGCACAGACACACACATACACACACACACACACACACACACACGCACATATGCACACGTACAAAAACACACACACACACACACACACACACACACACACACACACACACACACACACACACACACACACACACACACACACACACACACACACACACACACACACTTACACGCAGAGAGACACAAGCGGACGCACAGAGACCACACCATCCCTTTATATAAATTTCAGAGCTGGCAATTTGTATGCAAAACATATTAATCTCTCAAGACCTCTTTCTTGTCAACCATGGGGAGGAAGGAGGCGAGGGGAAAGAGGGGAGAGTGAAGGGGAGAAAGAGGGCGAGATGAGGGGAGAAAGAGGGAGAAAGATGAGGGGAGAAAGAGGGGAGAGTGAAGAGGAGAAAGAGGGCGAGATGAGGGGAGAAAGAGGGGAGAGTGAAGAGGAGAAAGAAGGAGAAAGATGAGGGGAGAAAGAGGGGAGAGTGAAGAGGAGAAAGAGGGCGAGATGAGGGGAGAAAGAGGGGGAGATGAGGGGAGAAAGAGGGAGAAAGATGAGGGGGAAAGGGGGGATAAAATGAGGGAGAGAGAGGGGAAGAGAAGGGGAAAGGAGATGGTAGAGAGAAAGAGGGAGAAGATGAGGGGAAAGATGATGAGAAAGATGAGGGGGATGGGAGAAGATAAGGAGGAAAAGGGGGATAGATGAAGGGGAAAGATGAGGGATAGATGAAGGGGAAAGATGAGAGGAGAGAGGGGAAATAAAGAGCAGAAAGAGAGGAAAATTAAGGAGGAAAGAGAAGGAAGGGAAATAGTAGTGAGAAAAAGGGAATAAGAGAGAGGGGAAGATAAGGGGAGGGGAGAGAGAGGGGAAAGAGGGGGAGGAGAGTGAAATGAGGGTAGAAGAGACATGAAGGAGAAAGAAATTCGGGCAAAGAGGAGAATAGAGGATAGGGAAGAAACGAGATGGAAGAGTTGGAAAAGGGGAGCTGGAAGAGAGAAAAGAGGGGATAGGAGGGAGAAGAAAGAATTAGAATGGAAGGAAGAGACAAAGACAGAGACAGAGATAGGTAAACAGATAGATTAATAAATAGATAGAGAAACCGAAACAGAATGAGAGACAGAGAGAAAGAGAGAGAGAGAGAGAGAGAGAGAGAGAGGGAGAGAGAGAGGAGAGAGAATGAGTGAGAGAGAGAGAAGAGAGGAAGAGAAGAGAGAGGAGAGACGAGAGAGAGACGAGAGAGAAGGGAGAGAGAGAGAGAGAGATCAGAGAAGAGAAGAAGATGAGAGAGAATTAGGCCAGAGGAGAGGAAGAGAGAGAGGGGAGAGAGGAGCACAGGGGGAAAGTAAAAAAGGATGGAGGGGAAGGAAAAAAGCGAGAGAAATAGGATCAGACAGGGTGGAAGGGGAGGGGGGGAGGGGTCCTAGGGGGGGGGAGGAGAAATAGGATGAGAGGGAGGGAAGAAAAAGGAGGAGGAAAGGAGGGATGTGAGAAGGATAATGGGGAGTGGGGAGGGAGGGAGAGGGAGAGGGGAAGGGAAGAGGGGAGAGGGGAGAGGGGAGATGGGAGAGGGGAGAGGGGAGAGGGAGGGGAAGGGAGAGGGGAGAGGGGAGGGGAGGGAGAGGGTGCCTCATACACTGCAATGCTGCTTCAGACGGGAGTGTTAACGGCTTTATGCTTCTATCTTTCTTCCCCTCTCTCTTTCACTTATTCTCTGGCCCTCTCTTTCTTTCTTTCTTTCCTCTCTCTGTCCCTCTCGCTTCTTTCGTTTTCTTTTTCTCTCTCATTCTCTCTTTTTATCACCTTCTCTCTCTCTCTCTCTCTCTCTCTCTCTCTCTCTCTCTCTCTCTCTCCCTCTCTCCCCCCCCTCTCTCTCTCTCTCTCTCTCTCCCCTCCCCTTCTTTCTCTCTCCTATTATACCAGTTATCTATCCACCCATCTATTCACAATCAGGTCTTTGCAACCCTGTGCAATGTACCGTTCCGTCTATTACCTCCAATATGACATAAAATCTACATATATATTCTTCTCTCTCTCTCTCTCTCTCTCTCTCGTTCTCTTGTTCTATCGTTCTCTCTCTCTCTCTCCCTCTCTCTCTCTCTCTCTCTCTCGTTCTTGTTTCTCTCTCTCTCTCTCTCTCTCTCTCTCTCTCTCTCTCTCTCTCTCTCTCTCTCTCTCTCTCTCTCTCTCTCTCTCTCTCTCTCTCTCTTCATTCTCTCTCTCCTTTTTTTCTATTTCTCGCTCTCTCTTGTTCTCTTATCTGTTTAAGCATCTCCATATCTTTTTTCTTATTAATCTGTTTCCAACCTTTTTTTCCTTAGGTTTATAGCTTATGTACAGCTTATTAATTGACAATAAACCGATGAATAGATAGATAAGTGAATAAATGAATGCATGAATAAATAAATAAATAAATAAATTAGTAAATAAATAAATAAATAAATAAATAAATAAATAAATAAACAAATAAATAAGTAAATAAATAAACATAAATAAGCAATGAAATAAGTAAATAAGCAAAGAAATAAGCAAAGAAATAAACTGATAAACAAATAAAAATTAATAAACAGATAAACAATTGAAAAATAAATAAACATATTTAAACAAGAAACAAATAATAAACAGAAAACAAACAAAAAACTGATAAAAACATATGAACCAATAAAAAATAAACAAGCAAACAAACCAATAATAAATAAAGCAAACAAACAAATACAGAAACAGACAAACACAGATAAAAAAATGGATAAAGAAACAGATAAACACAAATAAATAAAC
>NC_051388.1:7595250-7600250 GCF_015228065.2 Penaeus monodon
CTCCACCCCCTCTCCCCCATTGTCATCTTGTCATTCTGTCAGCTTGCATTCTTTTGACTATAATTTATTATTCTATCTTTTGTTTGATGTCATTGTACGAGGGTGAAGAAGAAGAAGAAGAAAAGGATGAAGAAGAAGAGGAAGAAGAGGGGGTGAAGATCAATATTTTGTCGTAATTTACCTGCAGAATCGTTAATGATATTTGCAATAATCCAAATAAGGTTTGTATCATGATTTATAGATTATCACGAAAAAAGATCGGCCTTATTGACCATCTTCAGACCTCATTTAACTTCAAGACTCTCTAAGACGCGGGCTATATTACATCCATGAAGTGATAGTGAATCTTGGGTAGTGTGACCGTAGAGTTTTGAAACTATCAGTATTTTATAATGGTGGTGGTGGTGATGGCGATGATTGTGATGACAATTATGATGATGGTGGTGGTGATTGTGGTGGTAGGGGGTGAAGACTACAATGATGACTATGGTAGTGGTGATGACGATAACACGATTTATAAACATCGGTTTATTTGCACCAAAATAAACACAACTGTACTTCACAAGGGCCCGTGAGCGTAAGTGACGAGGCAAATACGAACGACTGCACAAACATGAAGAAAAGGGAAACAAAACACAGGAACGATATCTATATTATATAAAAATACAAGGAAGACTAAATATTCACAGAAAATGTTTAGTTTCATTGAACAAATAACATTAAACATTAGAGAAAGATCATGCAACGCCATAATGGTTACAGTAACGATAGTAATAATCAATGTTTAGAACAATAATTAACAGGTTATTATCTATAACATTATCATTATCATCAACCTCTTTTTCTCCTTCTCTTTTGTTACGAAGATGGATATTAATAATCTACAAGAAAGTGATTTATGTAGAACTTAAAAAAGGAAGAGAATAAAGTTACGTAAAAAGACTTAGCAAGAGTTTTGTTGGAAAAGTTGTAAAACTGAATTAGTGCCTATCGCCAGAAATTCATTATAGAAAGCAGTTTTTTTTCTATTTTTTTTCTATTTTTTTCATCTACCACTTTTTCTTTATGTTTCTACGATATAAAAACTGATTTTATTAATTAAATTTCTCTGTTTTTTCGGAAAGAAAAATAAATCCTACTTTGCTAGATTTCACTCGCTGTTGCATCCTATAGTGTAAGGAGCATAAAAGGAAAATGATAATAAAGACGAAAATAACATTAATAATAATAGTGATAATAATGATAATAATTATGATAATGATATTTATAATAACGATAATAATGATGATAATGATAATGATAGTAATAATAATTAATGATAATGATAGTAATGATGGATAATGATAATAATAATGATATTGATAATAATAAAGATGATGAAACGAAAAAAAATAATAATGATAATAATAATAATAATAATAATAATAATAATAATAATAATAATAATAATAATAATAATAAAACAATAATAACAATAACAACAATGATAATAATAACAAGGATAATAGCAATAATGACAATAATGATCATAATGATGATAACAACAACAACAACAACAACAAAAATAACAAAGAAGATAAATTATTCCATGGAACAGAAACAATGAAAACAACAGTTTGATTCACACCCATTCCATCGCTGACAGCAGGTATAAGCACTCAAGCTGACAGCAAGGGGTGAGCGTGGTTGCCGTCAGCACTCGGTAATGTCAGCTGGAGCCAAGAGTTTATGTGAAAATGAAGACAGCGTCAGCACTTAGGGTGTCAGCAGGAGTCAGGAAAGAGTTGGTGTGTGTGATTTAGGATTGTCAGCAGGAGTCACGAAAGACTGAAAGAATGTGTGTCATTTCATTACTTATTATTACTATTATTATTGTTTATTTATTATTATTATTGTTATTACTATTATTATTATTATCTTTATTATTATTATTATTATCATTATTATTATTATTATTATTATTATTATTATTATTATTATTATCATTATTATTATTATTATTATTATTATTATTATTATTATTATTATAATTATTATTATTATTGTTATTATTATTATTATCATTATTATTATACATTTTTGAGGGGGGTGGGTAAAATGAGAAATGAGTTGACAGATAGATATATAGACGTTAGTAGATAGATATGTAAGTGGTGTGAGATGGTAAATGGATAGATAGGAGAGTGGAATATGACTCGATGAATGGGTGTAGATGGTGAGTAATGTATAGATAATAATATGATAATGATACATGAATAATAATAATAATAATAATAATAATAATAATAATAATAATAATAATAATCATGATGATGATAATAACAACAACAACTACAAAAACAACAGCAACATTAATGATAATAATGATAATAATAATAATAATAATGATAATGATAATGATAATGATAATGATGATGATGATGATGATGATGATGACGATGATAATGATACGATGATGATGATAGTAATAATGATAAATATAATACAATAACAGATAATAGATAAAATAGATAGGTTATTGAAGAAATGGTTTATAGTGAATATATCATAAATCGCACATATTGATAAAATGTATATGTAGAGACAGATAGATAAATAGATAGACAGATTAGTAGACAGGAACACATGAACGTATAAACAAACCAACAGCCAAACAGACAGGTAGATAGATGAGTGTATAAATGAATAACCAAAGAACTAGGAGGTAAAATAACACAAAATTAGAATATCTTCGATATCAAAATGATCCTTTTCATAATGTATAATTTTTGCGTGACCAAAGGCATCTGGGTCCAAAATCAGAGTATTATTAATATGATAACAAAATTGCTCTTACCTTTGATGTCAAAATTATTTTATCTCATCTATTGTTTCATATGTTCTAACTGCGTTTCCAAAGCCCAGTAGAACGATTTTTTTTATTACGATAATGATGATAATAATGATAATGATAATGATAATGATAATGGTAAGGATATTAATGCTAATGAGAATGAAAATAATGATAACAATAATGATAATGATGATAATAATAATAATAATAATTATAATGATAATAATGATAATAATAATAATAATAATAATAATAATAATAATAATAATAATAATAATAATAATGATAATAACCAAGATAATGATGATAGAAAATCCACACTCAAGAAACTAACATTACAACCGAATTACAAAGAAAATCAGAACAAAAAACAACGATAATTATTAGAGAAAAAGTAAAAAAAAAAAAAAAAAAAAAAAAAAAAAAAAAAAAAAAAAAAAAAAAAATCTCTTCTCTGCGGGAGAGTCCCAGGTGCTTTAAAAGTTCAAAAGTTCAAAAAAAAAAAAAAGAAGAAACTTTTATCTTTTCTTCCCCATTTTTCTTTTTTCTTTTTTTTTTGTTCGCTTGTCTGACTCCTTAACTTCTGGTTTTATTACATCACTTTCCTCTCTTATGGTGAAAGTTATGATGGTGGTTGATGAACAGTGGTGGTGATTGTGAGGTTGTAATTATATGGTGATGTGAGTTAATTTAAAATGGTGATGAGGGGTCTATTGCATATGATGGTAGTGGTGATGATATGGTGATGAAGATGGAGTTTGTGATGATTCTGGGGATAGGCAAAGTGATGATGATTATGATGATGAACAGAAAAAAAATACGATTGGGATGATTATGATGAAGATAATGAAGATGATGATGATGTCATGATGATCGTGGCTTTGTTATGGACCCTCACCAATAATCGTAATACTATTGTTCTTTTACTCTCATTTTTCTTCTTTGTTTTCTTATCAATTCTTGTTCTTATCCTTGCTCTATCACCACCATCATTATCATTATTGCTCTTATCATCATAATAATGGCTATCACATTATCATTATCGTTATTATCTTCGCCATTGTCATTATTCGTTGTAATAGTAATCAGATAAACAAATAAAAGTCAATAAACTGAATTAAAATGATATCAAAACATTCATACTTTTGATAAAATATTGTATCAATAAACTACAAGATACGTTTCAGTACAAATATTACAAAATACAGTAGGAAATTTGGACAATATATGCCTGTAAGATTGCATAACATTTAACTGCCACTAACTCACACTAATGTTTACAAATTGATTCATCATATAATCTAATTCATGTAATTATGTTATACGTGTAATTATGTGACTAGTTTAACTGCCTAATTATCCATATTCGTATTAATTACCATTACCAGTAAGTACTTTTTTTTTGTAATACGCAAAGTGCCTTATGGGTAATTCGAACGATGACGCTCATTCCTGTTTTCGTTTTTAAATCTTTTTTATTTGTTTATTTATTTATTTATCTGTTTCTTTCGGTCTTTCTTTCTTTTTTGTTTGTTTATTTATTCATTTATTTATCTATTTATTTATTTGTTTATTTGTTTATCTTTAGAGAGACTCTTTTTCCCTTTTATCTTCGCCTTAAAGAAAACCCTCTGTTCTTTCTTTTCTTTTATATCCACATTTCTCTCTCATTTTCCTATCGTCCTTTCCTTCCATTCCCTCCTTTTTTCCCACCTTATATTACACTTCCTTCTGTTCTCTTTCCCTATTTTTTTTCTTCTTTTTCTTTTTTTTTTTTTCATTTTTTTAGGCTGATCTCGTGGTTGTTGGCACGCGAGGAACATGACTCTGCCTATTGATTGCGATAAAGCTTGGTTGTAATGCGGTGAAGGGAGGAAGAGGGGAGAAATATGAAGGAGTGTGTCTGTGTGTGTGTGTGTGTGTGTAGGAGAGAGAGAGAGAGAGAGAGAGAGAGAGACAGAGAGAGAGAGAGAGAGAGAGGAGAGAGAGAGAGAGAGAGAAAGAGAGAGAGAGAGAGGACACACACACACACACACACACATACATACACACACACACACACACACACACACATACATACACACACACACACACACACAGATAGATAGATAGAGAGAGAGAGAGAGAGAGAGAGAGAGAGAGAGAGAGAGAGAGAGAGAGAGAGAGA
>NC_051388.1:7607750-7610250 GCF_015228065.2 Penaeus monodon
AAGATAAGAAGAATAGATAAGATCAGAGGAAGATGATAAATCAAAATAAATAATGAAACAGGTGAAATAAATAAACAAACTAAAAAAAGAAAAAAAAGACAGAGATAAAAAAATAATAATAATTTATAAATTAAATAACAGACAGACGAAAAGATAACTTTGAATGATATGGATAAATGATAGATCGATAGCTTGAGAGTTACAGATAGATATACAGATAGATAGATAGATAGATGAACACGATAGACAGTTGTTAAATGAATTCAATATATACATAAAAAAAACAATCCTTCGCTTCCGCTAAAAAAAAAAAAAAAAAAAAAAAAAAAAAAAAAATAATATATATATATATATATATATATATATATATATATATATATATATATATATATATATATATATATACATATATATATATAATAATAATAATAAAAAGCCAGAAAAATAAATAAATAAATAAACAAAACGCAGGAAACAAAGAAAGAAAAAAAAGTGACAAAGACAACAACAACATAAACTTTTTTTTTTTTTTCTAAATTAGGAAAATTTCGTTATGTAAACCTCGTTCGCTCGTTGACTCGTTCGTTGACTCGTCGGTTGCAAGATTGCATTACGAATATCCGGGTGCAAAGTGAGGCGAAAGGAGGGGGGAGGGGAGAGGAGGAGGAGGAGAGGAGGAGGAGGAAGGGGAGGAGAGGAAGAGAGGAAAGGGGAGGGAGAGGAGGAGGAGGAAGGGGGGAGGAAGAGAGGAGGAAGAGGAAGAGGGGGAGGAGGAGAAGGAAGGAGATGGAAGGAGAAAGGGGAAAGAGGGGAGAGGAGTAAGGGGAAAGAGAATAGGGGATAGGGAAGAGGAGAGAGAAGGGGAAGGGAGAGGGTAAGAGGAGAGGGAGAGAGATAGAGAAAGGAAGGGGAGGAGAGAGGAAAACAGGGGAGGGGAAGGAAGACGAGAGTTAAAGGAAGAGAGAAGAGGAAAATGAGAGAACGAGATGGGAGAAGAGAGAGAGAGGAGAGAGAGAGGAGAGAGAGGAGAAAGAGGAGAGAGAGGAGGATAAGGGAGAGCACAGAAAAAAAACAGGGAGGAGACAGAAAAATTAAAAGTTAAAGAAAGGTGAGGGAAGAAAATACAAGTAAAGAGAAAGAGGGGAAGACAGGAGAGAAAAAAAAAGAGAAAACAGAATAAAGAAAAGAGGAAAAGGAAGCGAAGAAAAGGCAATAAAAAAGAGAAAACAATGCAACAGAGTTTCAAAGGTTGCTTAACCAAACTTTTTTTTTCCCGCAGCGCTTATTTGCTCACTATTTTCTTCCGTTAGCGAGCGAACTAGCGGAAAAGCGCTAGGTAGTTTAAGGCTGTCGAGCATGATTTAGCGCCATCTTGTTAGCGAAAAAGGCAGAGCTGCCGCCTTTTTGGAGTCTGATTTCCATCGTTCGTTTTGATACGTTGCATTCTTATTTTGCAACAGACACGCGTGCAAGTGCACATGCGCACATACACACATACTACAACAGACCAGGCACACCACACAACACACACACACACATACAAACCACACACACACACACACACACACACACACACACACACACACACACACACACACACACACACACACACACACACACACACCCACACCACCACACACACACACACACACACACACACACACACACACACACACACACAGACACACACACACACACAAACAAACAAGCCAATTCACACACAGGAGGAGAAGAAAAGGGAGATGGAAGAGAAGGAGAAGGAGAAGAAGGACAAGGCAAAGAGAAGAGAATTTAAAAAATCGAAAACAGAAGAAATAAAAGAGAGAGAAAAAAAAAAACAAGGAAAAGAAAAAAAAAGTAAGAAGGATTTCAAGGACGAGGATATATACATAAGTTCCCCCTAGATTCCGGAGAGAAAACGAGACGAAAATATAAGTATGTGTTCATTATTTCTTGTCTATTGTCTATCCTGCGCTTGGGTCGACTTTCGGGAGGAGGAGGAGGCGGAGGGGAACAAAAGAAGGACCTCGTGCGCAGGAGAAGAAAGGAAGGGCAGTTTGTGGATGAGAGAGAAAGAGAGAATGAGAGAGAGACGGAGAGAATGAGAAAGAGAGGGAAAGAGAGACAGGGAGAGAAGGAGAGAGGGAGAGAAAAGAGACACACACACACTAACACTAACACACAAACACACAACCCCCCCCCACACACACACACCCATCCCCCCCAACCCCCCCATACCCCCCAACAAACACACAACCCTCACCGCACATATACATACGTCCAAACATCCATCTAGAGTCCCTCCTCCCTGTCACAGCCTCCCCGACACAGTAAACCCTGTCTCCTTGGCTTCCTGCCGACGTCGCTCCCTGGTCTAGTGGTCTTTGGGAACACCGTAATGCCTCTCAGAATTTACTGAATCTATACGTCATCATTTATTCTCTCTCTCGTGCTTTCGCCTCGTTTATTCAGTGTTATTCGTGTTTTTTTTGTGTGGTTT
>NC_051388.1:7642750-7655250 GCF_015228065.2 Penaeus monodon
AGAATATATGTTATCTTATAAATACACAGGCGCATAGAGACATATAAATACACATAAACACATACATACACGCGCACACACACACACACACACAATGACACACAAAGGCACACACACACACACAAAGACACACAAATACACACACACACAAACACACATACACACGCACACACACACACACACACGCACACACAAAGACACACAAAGACACACACACACGCACACACAAAGACACACAAATACACACACACACAAACACAAACAAAACCACATAAAAGCGAGCACCACATGGGCTCACACCTCATACTTACGCGGGGAAAATAACACTTACGAGAATTACTTCTTTAATCCTCATATAACAGCATTTTTTTTTTTTTTACTTGAGGTTAATTTCTTATTATCTGTAACCCCCTCCCCCCCTTTTTTTCTCTCTACTTTCTATTCTCTTCCTTGCTTTCTCTTCTGTTTCTTTCTTTCTCTCTTTCATCCTTCCTTCCTTTCATTATTCCTTCCTTTCTTTTCTTTTCTTTCTTCCTTCCTTCCTTTCAATATTTCTTTCTTTTTTCCTCCTTTTATTTTCCTTCCTCTATTCTCTATTCTCTTCCCCTATTCCTCTTTTCTGTCTCCCTTTTCTCCCTTTTTTTCCCTCCTCTTACCCTACACTTTCCTAAACCTTCCTTCCTTCCCCTTTTCTTCCCTGTCCCTTTACCTCTCCTTTCTTCCCTTCCCTTTCCTTCCTATCATCCTATTCTTATTCTCTGTAGCTCTCTCCCCTTCCCTTCTCTTCCCCTCCCTTTCCCTCGCTATTGCCTTCCCTTTCCATCCCTTCCCTTCCTTCCCCTTCCCTCCCCTACCTCGCTCTTCCCCTCCCCCTTCACCCTAATCTTTCCTGTCCTTCCTCTCCCCCCTCTTCCCTCTCCCCTTCTCTCTCCCCCCTCCCCTCTCCCCTCTCCCCCCTCCCCTCTTCCCTCTCCCCTCTCCCCCCTCCCCTCTCCCCTCTTCCCTCTCCCCTTATCTACCCTCACGTGTCGCGAAAAGTCGTTCAGTTGCAATTACTGCGAAGCCGCTTGTGATCACGTGACTAAAAAAAAAAAAAAAAAGAAAAAAAAAATCTAAAAGCCAAACAAGGTATAATAATTCTTTCCTCGACACAGCTACTTCCTTTTCCCCTCTCTTTCTCCCCTCTTTACGAGTTATTCTCGCTTTATTCTCTACCTCTTTGAATTTATCCTCTTTATTCCATTCTCCTCTGCTTCCCTTGACTTACTTTCTCCCTCCTTCTCCTTCCCCCTCTTTTCTCCTTCCATTTTTCTTTTCTCTCTCTTCCCCTTTCCTCCTTCTTCTTTCCTTGTCTCTTCCTTTTCCCTCTCCCCATCTTTTCCTTTCCTTCCCTCCTCTTCCCTTTTACTTAACTATCCCTTTCCCCTGTTTCCCTTTCCTTCCCTCTTCCTTTATCCTCACCTCCCCTCCCCTTTTTTATCCCCTTCTCTTTCCCTTCTACTCTTTTCCTTCCTTTTCTTCTCTTCCACTTTCTAATTCCCTCTCCTTTTTTTTTTTTTGCTTTCTCATCTTCCCTTTTTCTCCCTCTCCTTTTCCCCTCTTTCCTTTCCATCCCTTTCCCTTTACCTTCTCCTCCTTTCTCTCGCTCTCCCCTCCCCCCCCTTCTTTACTTCCCTTCCCCTTCTTCTCCTATCCTTCACTTTCCCCTCTTTCCCTCTCCTTCTCTCTCCCTTCACCCTCTTCTTCTCTTCCCCTCTCTACATCCTTCTCCTACGCTTCTATTCCTTTCCTTCCTTCTCTCTTCTCCTTTTCCTCCCTCTCCCTGTTCCCCTCTCCCCCTTTCCTTCTCTACCCCTTTTCCATCTTTCCCTTTCCTTCCCTCTGCCTTTCCCTTCCCCTCCTCTTCCCCTTTCTACTCCCCTCTCCTTCCCTTCTACTCCTTCCATTCGTCCCTTGGGTCACGCTCTCCCCTCATTCTCTCTTTACAACCTGCAATTGCACTGTACCTCTTTTTTTTCTCTTTTATTTGCTCTTTTCCCCTTTTTCGTACGCGAGGCTGAGATAATGAGCAAGGAACGGCTAGTTATTAGCCTTTCGTTCAATCTTTCTCCTCTACTTTTTATTTGCTTCCCCTCTTATTCCTCCTTCTCCTCCGCATTCGCCTGTTTTTGGCTTTGGTTTTGTGTTTTATTTTCTTTAGCTCCTCCTTTCCCTCGTCTTTCTTTTGTTCTTTTCTTCTCGTCTTTTCATTTCCCTCCTTCCCCTATTTTCTCTCCTCTTCCTCTTCCTCCTCTTCTTACACCTCCTCCTCCTCTTCTTCATCCTCCATATCTTCCTCTTCCTCTTCTTCATCCTTATCTTCTTCCTTTTCCTCTCCCCATCTTCCTCTTCTTCCTCATTTATCTCCCACCCTCCACCTCCTCTTCTTCCTCCTCCCTCTCCTCCTCCTCCTTCTTCTCTCCCTCTCCTCATCTATTATTACCGATCTTCTGCCATTTCTGCGACTCTCTGAACTTTGCATGTAAACCTAGCTGTCTGTTCTATCTAATTCCTGACTCAACGTTCATGTCACGAATTCGCCACGCTATTCAGACGAAGTGTGTACATGGGTACCTACAAATACATACAACTATATAAATACACTCATATACATGTCCATAAAGAGGTTACATGTGGTACACACAATTACGGACATACACTCGACATGTGTGTACATTTGCAGTGACCTGAGTATACAAATATACATAATTTAAGATGTACGAGTGGTGCACACTATATATACATAGTTAAAGATACAAACACGCTGTACATACACATACAAATATTTTCAAAGCTACACCTAAGTACATAAACATACACCCACACATCCGTACACACATACAACTACACACCCACATCTATTCACATCCACTCAACCGCCTACACCCATCCACATAGCTATAATCACACACACACACACACACACACACACACACACACACACACACTCACACACACACACACACACACACAAACAAACAAAAAACAAACATCCTCCCCGACACACAAACAAACCTCCGCCCATACACACATGCACATTGATACAAACACCCATCCACACGCACATACAAATACCCACCCGTATACACACTCACATACACAATCTCAACCCAAAGTGTATACTGTGTACTTGGAATCCCAAACCACCAAACTGAGTGAATGTTCCTTGCTGTAGTATACATGTTCAATAAAACTAATGTTCTTTTGGTAACGATCATACTGTGACTGTTATGTTAGGTCATATCATGTTATGGCATTTCATATTACAGTATTTCAAGACATATTGTAGCATATTGATATACCATGTACTATATTTTAGTATATGATACTGGATTACATTACAGTACATCACATTAAGTCGTATTACCCTATAATATTTGATTATGTCGACATTATAATTGTTACTATATCATTTTATATCATACTTATTACGTATTATCATTAAACTATGTCGCCATTATAATTATATTACTGTATCATATCATATACTTATTATCATATACTTATTATAACCATTACATTTTACCTAACGATATTCTCCCATTTCAGGTAAACGAACGCATGAGATTTCACTCAATTCTGGTACCACTGAGGACGAAGCTTTACACTGTGAGTTGGAATTCGGTTTACCTGTTGCTCCGTTTTCTGTTTTTTTTTTTTTCTTTTTTTTTTGTACAATTATTATTCATGTCGTGTTCCTTTTGATGGGAACCTCTTTTATTTTTTTCTCTATTTATTCTTTGGGGGAGGGAAGGAGGGAGAGGGGGATTTGTCGCTATAGATTTTTTTTAAAAAACTATTATGGGGTTGGTGCTAATGAATCTAATTTGTTGTTTTGATGTATTTTGCACTTTTAATTTATTTCAGATATAAGGCATTTCTGTAAACTTTTCTATGAAATATATATATTTCTTTCAATCTAAATTTAAGGTTTTGTTTTTCACATTTTGTCATTCAAGATTTTTTTTTATCACTCATAATGACAACTTCCCTTGTATTTTCGTAATGAATTAATCTTATTGTATTCTTTTATTGGATTATCTCTAGATTAATATAGCATGATATCGAAACATAATTATAGCAGTTTCAGTGGCTTTCCTCGGTAAGTTATTGCGTGGGATCACACGACTTGGCGCTACCGGTCTTTCTGTGATAGTGAAATATGGCGTGCAGCTCCGTAGATTTGTTACCGTTCCGCGAATCAAAAGTTTAATACGGTCCTTGCTGTACGTTCTCATATATCTCTCTGTCCGATGGTTTGTTCTTGGTTTAAAGACTGTGTTTTGTTTTATTAATGCATTTTATGTCGGTACCTGATCGTATGCACACAAGCACGCACATGTATACACAAACGCAGACACACACACACACACACACTACGTACACGCACGCACCAACTCAGAAACACACACACACACACACACACACACACACACACACACACACACACACATACACACACACATACATACATACATACACACACACACACACACACATACACACACACACACACATGCACATGCACAAAATGAGGAATATTCCTAGACACGTGAGGGAATATGAACTAACATTATTATTTAATTTTATAATAGTTTTCTTTTTAAAAATTATTTAGCTAGAATGAAAAATAATTGCATGTGTCATCTAAGAGCTCATGAAAAAGAAAAAAAAGAAAAAAAGGAAAGAAAGAAAAGAAAAGAAAAAAAAATATATATATATATTGATCAAATAAAGTACAACCAAATATTTTCATGACTTAAATCGTTATTTTTTTTTTAACTGAATAATTTAGCAAGTATTCTTTATCAAGGCCAGCGCTGGTATGTACATTGTATTTTTAACGCATAAATAGCTGTATATATGAAGTCCTACGAATGAAATACAATATAAAAATGCATTATAAATTTTTAAAATCATTACTATTTCTATTGCACAAACCAAAAGTAAAAAATATTCTCCAAAACAGTCAACCCTTTAAGTGAATTCCCATCTATCCTCAACCCAAAAAGAATAAATAAAACAAAATAAACTCAAGCAAGAGAGAAGGTCACCATGCAAGTGCAATATCGAGAGCAATACTGCCATCAGGACGCAAGCCTTTCTCGAGCAAGCAAACGACTGCATGCACTCATAAAAGGAAAACCGCCAGTGTGGCTGAGTAAGATCGTAAATATTCTCGGTGCCAGAGTTCTTCCAATGTGTCTTGTGAGTTTGGGAGGGTGTGTGCATAATGGTTTGGTTGAACGCACGTATGCATACACGTCGACATGTACGCAGGCTCGCGTATTCACACGTTATATGTATAGACAAGCGTACACACACAAATTTATACATACATACAAACACAAACACAAACACACACAATTATACACACACACACACACAACACAACACACACACACACACACACACACACACACACACACACAACACACACAACACAACACACACACACAAAACACACACATACAACACACACACGCACACAACACCCTCTCCCGTCACCCATCTCCCTGTCCTCCATGAAGAAAAGACAACAAACTTTGAAAAACGAAGAAAAAATAGGCTAAAACACAACAAACACAGTAAAAGGGGAGGCCGGCTCTTGTGAATAGGCCCTTAACCTCCCCCAGGCCAGTACCAGCGCTGCTAACGAGTCAATTAAAGGATAATTGCTCTGTTCGGATGACTCCGAGCGGGGGTAAATGGGGGTATGGAAGGAGGAATATATATATATATATATATATATATATATATATATATATATATATATATATATATATATATATATATATATATATATATGTATTATGTATGTATGTATATATATAGGTATATATATATATATATATATATATATATATATATATATACATATATATATATATATTTATATATATCCGCAAGAATCACAGATAAATCCACAAGAATCACGCATAGATCCACATAAATCCACTAGAATCACACATAAATCCTCAAGAATCCACATAAATCCACAAGAATCACACATAAATCCACAGAAATCCACAAGAATCGCACAGGAATCTAGATGAATCCACAAGAAATCACACATAAATCCACAGAAATCCACAGAAATCGCACAGGAATCCAGATAAATCCAGATAAATCCCCATGAATCCACCAACGAGGGAATGCTCCGTCACGCCCGCTGGCTCCTCCCTCCTTCGGCACTCAAAGAGGGAGGGGGGGGGAGGGGGGTATCCAGAGCGCCTCCAGAGACTCCGTACGGGGTGAGACGTTGGCACAGGTCGATATGGCACAGCAGTAGCGGCGGCGGCAGCGGCGGCTCTGGCACTGGCACTTGCTATTAATGCCCTGCGGTCACGGTTGCCCTACATTCGTGCCTCTTCTACTTTTCTTTCTACCATTTTCTCTACCTTTTTTCCCCTCTTCCTTTTTCTACCATTTTCTCTCTACCTTTTTTCCCCTCTTCCTTTTTTTCCACTTTTTTTCCATCAGCTTTTTCTGTCTCTCTTTTTTTTCCTATTGTTTTTTTTCCTCCTTGATTGTCACTTTACTTTTTCGTTGCTTAGTTGAGAAATATACGTCCACACATGTTTACATACATACTTACTTCGATGTACGTATTATCTTTATGCTAAAGAAAACTTTTTAAAAACATTTCTCCTTATGAATTTTTATTATTTTATTATTTATTTATTTATTTATTTATTTATTTATTTATTTATTTATTTGTTTTTGATATTCGGCATTAGGTATCCAATCGCCTCTACGTCATATCGCAGACGTATAAATGAAATTAAATGTAATTCGACTTATGCATATACAATCTTATGATAATTCTGCTTACTATAGCCTGCCTTACACGCATAACAAACATAACTTCCGTTTTCCCGAATACGATACATATCAGAAAAGCTGTGAATGAATATACAAGTCTACCCTAACTTTATAAGAAGATTCAAAAGAGAGAAAATCGTCTTAAAGAAAGAGTCCCCCCCTCCCCCTCCCCCCATCTTAAAAAGGCAAATCTCTTAAAGAAAACTGTGCATTAAGAGAGTAATCCAGTGTATGTATTTTTAGTCTTCCCCGGAATTGTTTAACTTCCTCGGGGCGTGGAATGCAGACATGTGTTTTGTGTTTACGTTTTGCTGGAAAAACATGAAATAGCAGTGCGTGGCAAAGAACAAGATCTGAACAAGATTTAGGATCTGGGAGAAATGACCGTGTCTTCAGAGAGAGAGAGAGAAGGGGGGAGGAGAGAGAGAGGGGGGAGGAGAGAGAAAGGGGGGGAGGAGATAGATAGATAGATAGAGAGAGAGAGAGAGAGAGAGAGAGAGAGAGAGAGAGAGAGAGAGAGAGAGAGAGAGAGAGAGAGAGAAACAGACAGACAGACAAATAGACAGACAGACAAATAAACAAACAGACAGGCAGACTGACAGCGAGACCCACTGACCGGTAAACACAAACACAGCGAATGAAAATAGAGAGAGAATAAGTAGACAGACCAACACGCATTTATCTAATACATAGAGCCTCCAGAAAATGTATCTTATTTCCCAAAAAAATAAAAAAAATCTTTATAGCGGGCTGAGCGAGGCGGGAGTAGAGGTAAGTAGACAAAAATAATTATATTCTGAGACGGGAAGGAATTTTCAGAAAACGAAAATGGAAAAGGGGGGGTGATATATATATATATATATAATATATATATATATATATATATATATATATATATATATATATATATATATATATATATATATATACAGAGAGAGAGAGAGAGAGAGAGAGAGAGAGAGAGAGAGAGAGAGAGAGAGAAGAGAGATAGATAGATAGATAGATAGATAGAGAGAGGGAGAGAGAGATAGAGAGACGGAAGTCGATAAAAAGTACGCTCATAAAATGAAAGAAAAAAAATGTAAAGGGGAGAAATAATCAGGAGAAAGAGAAGAGAGAGAGAGAGAGAGAGAGAGAGAGAGAGAGAGAGGAGAAGAGAGATAGAGACGAGAGAGTAGAGAGGAAGGATGAGATTAACTATAGAAGTACCCGAGAGTGATTAAGTGTATTTCAACGAGAGAGGAAGAAGGGAAAGGAAATAAAGTGATAAAGAAGGAGAGAGGGAAGAGGAGAAATAAGGAAAGATAGATAGTTAAATAGATAGTCAGTGAAGATACGTTTTATTAATAAAAATGATAATCATAGTGAAAATGATAATAGCAATAGTGATAAAGATGATGATAATAAGAATGATAATAAGAGTAATGATAATAGTAATGAGGATATAATGAAGAAATGATGATGGGAATAATACTGATAATGATCATGAAAATAATAATGATGATGAATATGATAGTGATACTGATATTGATAAGCATAGTAATGATAATGATGATGATGATGATGATGATGATGATAATGATAATAGTAATAATATTAACAATAATAATAATAATAACAATAATGATGATAATAATAATAATAATAATGATAATAATAATAATAATAATAATAATAATAATAATAATAATAATAATAATAATATTATTATTATTATTATTATTATAATTATAATTATGATAATAATAATAATAATAATGAAGTTGTGTGCATATTTCTGTTGATGTTTCATTGCTTCAAACTTCAATCACCCTTGTGACCCGGTGTTTGATTTTAATTAGCAGATCTAAAGAAAAGAAAATAATAATGATGATAATAATAATAATGATAATAATAATGATGATGATGATGATAATAATAATAATAATAATAATAATAATAATAATAATAATAATATCTCCCAAGGATATTGCAAATCGCAGAAGGAGAAGAAATTCATTCTTTGTTTTCAAGTTAATCTTCACAGTATGAAAAAGATTCCTCTCGAACAGTCTCCGAAGTCTCATATCGGAAAGCTTCTCGACCAATCAAAACGCTCCTCGACTTGAAAGGAAGATTCTGATTGGTTCCCGGCAGTCTGAATGGGTACGAGTGATTCCATTCTCGGAAGGCAATTTCTTTTCTCTTCTGATCATTTCCCGCCAAAAAAAGTCTTCTTATCTCAAAGAAAAAAGAAAAAAAAAATCCTAACTAAATAAATAGGTAAATAAAGGTTTATTGATAAAGAAAATATACATATGCATATCATTAAGACTTGCGAGAGCTCTTCCAGAACGTTGAAACAATTCAAGACACAATGTTTATTCTTTTCGAAAATATATGCCTACTTGTAAAATATTTTTTTTCGAAAGGTGATGCCAAGCTATCTGATTGATCAAAGTGTTTATATGCATGAGGCTGTACAGCGTGGATGTGCGTCAGACGTGTGGATGTATACGTATCACTGTTGCAGCCCCATCCACACAAAGTGGATATCTATCTATCGAGCTACCTATATCTGTCTATCTACACGTGTATATGAATATATGTATATGTATATGTATATATATATGTAAATATATATATATATATATATATATATATATATATATATATATATATATATATATATATATATATATATATATACACACACACATTTTTTTTTCTTTTCCTTTTTTCTTCCTTTTATTTTATTGTATTTTAAATTTCATTCTTGGGTAGAAGGTTGAACTGTTAACTAGCAACTGTTTTTTTCATAAAAACAACAACAAAAAAAGGTTAAACTTTTGACTTTCTTAAACGAAGTAAATAAAACAAAATCACATTCTTTCGAAAACTGAATGTTTTTTTTTAAACCCTTTTTGACCAATTAGTACTCAGTTTTAATACCCTCCTTCAATATAAGATGAATCTAAGTATGCTTAGTAAAATACAAGACACAGCCATTTTATTTTCCCTATTATATTTTCAAATAAACATTAATTACAAAAACAAACGATTTACCTTTCATGTTACATTCCTACCTCTCCATATATGAAGTAAATCTAAGCTGCTGACATTTTTAAAAGTTATATGACAGACCGAACAGCGATGGTGATTATTTCAAATCAACAAAAAATATTAGGAACATCTTTCTTAAAGCACAGATTACGTTACGATTTAGGCCTATAAAAAGAAATGAGGCAAAGGGTTAGGTGCCTAATTAATAACAATAATGATAACAGCAACAAAAACAATATTAATAATAACATTAGTAAGGATAGTGAAATCTTTGTTTCCATCCCTTCAATATAATCTATTAAA
The DNA here is from genome assembly GCF_015228065.2 of Penaeus monodon. NCBI lineage: Eukaryota > Metazoa > Arthropoda > Malacostraca > Decapoda > Penaeidae > Penaeus > Penaeus monodon. Next base: position 7,652,960 of record NC_051388.1, read on the forward strand.
GAGAATCAGAAATCTGCACGAATTTCCTTATTTCCAATTTCCTTTATTCTGACATTATCCTCGCATGGGCCCGTGTTCATATTCTCAAGCTTTTTTTGATATTCTTTTTTTTTCCTTAAATCCAGGTTATTTTGGAATATATGAGGTCAAGGCTGTTTAATGGTTCATATAAGGCTGAGATCACGCCATTCGTCTTTTGTTTATTTACGATTTCGATTCGATTTTCTCTGACAAGGTCAAGTGGGATCTGATTCTGCTGTCGGTGTGTTTATGGCGTCTATGATTATCTGTTTCTCATAAAAACGCCTTCGTGTTATTTTTATTATTTTTTCTCTCTCCTTACTCCCCTTTTTATAGATAATATCAACATGAGATTAAATTATTTATTTATTTATTTATTATTGTTATTATTTTTGTATATTTATTTATTTATTTATTTATTATTTTATTATTAGTATCATTATTATTATTTTGCAGCTACGAATCTATTTACAACAAAATATAAAGAAGGGAATGCTATTTATAACGGACGAATCTTATTGCATATATAAAGGTACAAAGCGGCCATTTTCTTTCCTTTTTTATTTATTTATTATTATTATTATTATTTTTATTATTATTATTATTTTTTTGTAACTATCACATCAGCTGTTTCGCAAATGTGGACCGGCTTTCAGCGACATTTCGGACGGTGATCATTCATAACTTTGGTAAGCTTTTATTTACTTAAATCGTTTGAGATTTAAGGATATTTTGATATTCCGTTTAGGCTTAATGTGTAATTTACTTTTATTCAAAGCCAAAAACGCGAAATAAGAATCGCTAAGCAGATACACAAACCATTTTTTTAAAAGTAGGCCTATGTCCGGGTACTTTAGAACTTCTCATATTGTTCGAGATAAGATATAACTTCTCTCTGGGTGTATATAAAAAAAAAGTTTTTATTCGTTGCTGAGGGGAGAGGGAGGGGGGAGGGAGGGAGGGGAACTCACTTGAGATATGGGTAGGGTAGCTCGGGGGAGGGGTATGGGGGTAGGGGTATGGGGGTAGGAGTAAGGACAAGGGAAAATTTTAAAAATCACAAGGCAGTGATTTTCTTTTTTAAACATACTCCCAAAATTTGAAGAAAAAATCAAGAAAGAGGGAAAAAGTGAAATGGCAGAGAAGTGAATAAATAAAGTAAAAACCTCTAGTAAAATACTCAAAACCACAACGAAAAGCAAATAACGAAATAATTCAACAAAAATGAAAGCCCCTCTCGATTTTCCACAACGAAATACTTAAACAAGAGCTTTCATATTCTTAATGACGTTGCTACGAGCGTTACTAACATCACAGCCTCTTTCTGTATACGTTATAGCGCGCGCCTGAGTTAGTTCTGTATGAGTAAACGACCGGCCGTATAAATGGCGCTGCCTTCCTCGCTCGCTTTGGCCGATTTCTGTTCGTTTGGTTCGTGGGTTTGACAGGAAAGGGTGGTGCGGTGGTTTTGTGTTTGTATATGTGTGTGTGTGTGTGTGTGAGTATTGAATATTTGATATATATATATATATTATATTAATATACTATATATATATATATATTAAATATATATATATATATATATATATATATATATATATATATATGTATATATATACTCCCCCCTCTCTCCTCCTCCTCCTCCTCCTCCTCCTCCCTCCTCCTCCTCCTTCCCTCCCTCCTCCTTTCTCCATTCCTTCTTCTTCTTCTTCCTTCCTTCTTCTTCTTCTTCTTCTTTGTCTTCGTTTTCTTCTAATCCTCCTCCTCCACCTTCACCTCCTCCTCCTCCACTTCTCCTCCACCTCCTCCTCCTCCACCTCCTCCTCCTCCTCCTCCGGTTTGTCGATCATGCGCCCCAGTCCAGTAGCTTTTCCCGGTACGTATTATGGTCTGGCGTCCCGGTTATGCCTCTCTTGACGCTGCACTTTTGTTTGAATACTTTCGAGTTTATGTGTGTGTGTGTGTTCACGTACACACACGTATGGCACACGTATACATATAGGCACTCTCACGCACACACTCACATACACACGCTTGTATATATATGTATTTATATGTATATAATATATATATATATATATATATATATATATATATATATATATATATATATATATATATATATATATATATATAATATATATATATATATACATATACATATATATACATATATATATATATATATATACTATATATATATATATATATATATATATATATATGCACACACACACACACACACACACACACACACACACACTCACACA
>NC_051388.1:7674781-7677281 GCF_015228065.2 Penaeus monodon
TCACCACCTCCCCCCACACAACAACCAAACTAATCACAACACTAAACGAACTACACACACACACACACACACACACACACACACACAACAAACAAACAGACGCGCACCCACACACAAAAACACACACACACACACACACACACACACACACACACAACCACGTATTCCTCCATTAAAAAGAAAAAAAACGAAACAAACTTTAGAAAAAAATCCTCAACGTACCTCAAAAAAAAAAAAAAAAGTATATATATATATATATATATATATATATATATATATATATATATATATATATATATATATAAATAAAAAAAAAAAAATCAACAGACAGATAAATCACCCAAGTTGCAATACCACTAATCGCAACACACGCAGTACTCGTTGCAATCGCTGCATGTTCATTCTTTGTTCTCTAAATCTGATTTGGAAAAGCAGGTCACTCTTCTTCATATTTTGCAACACGATAAGTAGAACCCCTGACATGCTATCATGGCTTTAGAAGGACAGAGTTTCTGAAAAGGATTTATTTGGACACGTGTGAAAGAGAGGGATTTCAGAAAGATATTGCTCTGGAAGGAAAAGAAAAGGGAAAGAAAGGTATATATATATATATATGATATATATATATATAATTATATATATATACAGTATATATATATATATATAATATATATTTTGTTATGATATATGTATATATATATATATATAATATATATATATATACATACATATATATATATATATCAACAAAAATATATATATATATATATATATAATATATTTTAATATATATATATATATATATATATATATATACATATATAGACACACAACAGAAGAAACACAGATACAGAGAGAGAGAGAGAGGAAGAGAGAGAGAAGGAGGAGAGATAGAGAGAGAGAGAGAGAGAGAGAGAGAGAGGGGAGAGAGAGGAGAGGAGAGAGAAGAGAGACAACACACACACACAGAAAACACAGAACAGACGAACAACACAGCAGACAGACAACACAAATATAGTAAGAGATATATGAATGATATATAGAATATATATATATATATAAGAGATAAGAGATATACACAGCAGACACAAGAAAACAATACAGAGAGAGAGAGAGAGAGAAGAAGAGAGAGAGGAGAGAGAGAGAGAGAGAGAGAGAGAGAGAGAGAGAGAAAGAGAGAGGAAGAGATATAGAGAGGGAAAGAGAGAGTTGAGAGAAAAAGAAAAAAAAAAGAGATGGAAAGAAAGAGTTAGAAAGAAATCAGACACTGGGGAAAGGGAAAAAGGAATTAGAAACACATAAGAGGGAAAGATTGTTGCAAACACAAATATCGATAATTTGTTTAAATGTTAAATCAAAAGAAGCAATCCATTAACACAAAAAAACGTCGTAATGTTTAATCACGCATACCAACACAAAAAAAAAAAAAGGGGTGCATACACAAAGAAGAAGATTTAGCAAAGCAAAAGATATAAAATGAAAAAAATTAGAATAGCTTAGAGGGGAAAAAAAGAGTCACCCCAACCCCCAGCTTGTAAACAAAAACCTTTGATTACGTGGCACTCTGGCACTACTTGTTTGTCAGGTGCCACGGAGCCGGCGATCCAAGGCTGGCACTGACACTTGGCCGCCTTTTCATCGATTAGGACGAAATATGAACTTACAGCACGATATTGTTCATGGGTATTGTTGTGTTCAGGAAGCGAATACTGGGTTTCCTTGTGTTAATGTGCTGTATGGTACGTGCGGTGTGTGTGTGTGTGTGTGTGTGTGTGTGTGTGTGTGTGTGTGTGTGTGTGTGTGTGTGTGGTGTGTGTGTGTGTGTGTGTGTGTGTGTGTGTGTGTGTGTGTGTGTGTGTGTGATGTTTGTTTCTATTTTAAAATGTAGTTTTGTGTGTGTGTATATGTGTATATGTACATACATACATACATACATACATACATACATACATACATACATATATATATATATACAAAGGCCGCATTTGTCGAGTGGTTAGAGCATCGGACTCAAGACTGTCACAACGGCAATCTGAGTTCGAGGGTTCGAGTCACCGGCCGGTACGTTGTTCCCTTGGGCACGGAAATTCACCTCGATTGCCTACCTAGCCACTGGGTGGGCAAGCCAGCCCAAGTCATTGCTGGTCCCAAGCCCGGATAAGATAGAGAGAATGATTACCTAAAAGGTACCACCGGCACTCTCCGTGGAAAGGAACTGGGGGCCCTACCACGTACTCACTCCAAGAGCATCACAACATGAAAACTACAATTAAGTATCATGCTGTGACCACGGCCTCTCAAACATGAGCCTATACCGTGAAAAAAATATAATACCTATATTTGTATATATATATATTTTATATATTATATATTTTATATATTATTATAATATATAATATATTTTATTTTATATATATATATATATAATATAATATATTATATATATATAATATATATAATATATATATATATATATATATATATATATACAAATATAAGT
>NC_051388.1:7689873-7702373 GCF_015228065.2 Penaeus monodon
CTCTCTCTCTTCTTCTCCGTATCTCCTCTCCTCTTCCTCTCTCTCTCACTCTCTTAAATGATCTAAATCCGGGGGATGATCAGCTCGTCCGGAATTTGCGAGATTGTCGAAATAGAAATCGGACTCCCTTATGGCAACACTCAGATGCGCTTAATGAGTTGCCGGTGTGTTTTTTTCTTTTCTTTTTTTATGAGTGGTGTTGATTGTCAATTTTTTTTTTGTTGTTATTTCTTCCTTTCTTTATTTCCTGGATGGTGGAATTAAGTTCAGTCCGGGGATATATATTATTCGTTAACGGAAATCATCATTCTATGTTACTAAAGGTATTTGTAGTAAGTAGATGAGCATGTGTTGCATGACTTGTGTGATGGGAAATTTTCGGTACGTAAGATTTTTTTTTTGTGGATTGTGTGGCTTTCTTTATCAGATTTTTTGTAAATTTGTTTCTTGGTATGTGTGTGTAGAGAGAGAGGAGGGAGAGCGAGAGAGAGAGAGAGGGAGAGAGAGAGAGAGAGAGAGGGAGAGAGAGAGAGAGAGAGAGAGAGAGAGAGAGGAGAGAGAAAGAGAGAGAGGGAGAGAGAGATAGATAGAGAGAGAGAGAGAGAGAGAGAGACAGACAGACAGACAGACAGACAGACAGACAGAAAAACATACAGAGACAGTAACAGACAAAGATAGATAAATATATAAAGAGACAGATAAGTAGACAGACGGAAAGACAAATCGATCGATAGATAGAGAGAACGAGACACACAGACAGGCGGATAGGAGCAACAAACGCCTATAAAAAATCCAACCCATCTATCCATCTTTATATCTATCTAGCCCATCTCTCTCTCCTATTTCTCTTCCTCTATTTCTTATGCCCATTTTCATAATCCTTATCATGTCACATAATCCCCAAGCAACCGTTGGATTTTTTTCTTTTTATATATAATAATTATACCCAAGTCCCCCCTCCCCATATACATGAATTTCTAGGTTTGTAATCAGGGAATCATTAGTTAACACAAATTAACAAAACTACGCCACGTTATTCTTAATTAACACAATACCTGACACGACCAGTATTCTGAAATATCCTGAAAGAATCAACTAGCAACAGTGTCCGTGCTTATACCTGCCTCATCGATCACAAATCTGACATTCAACTATTGCTATTCATGTGTGCAGCGGAATTCGGATAATTGAGTTGACAACCACGCCTAGTTATTGCAATTTGGCCTCTTATGCAAGCGTGATGATGATGAATGATGGGTGATGATAATGGTGACAGGAATGATAGTGATAGTAGTAGTTGTTGTAATAGTGGTGATGGTGATAGAGAGATATTGAGGGTAATGATACGGATAATGATGATAATGGAAATGATAATGATGATGATGAGAATAATGATTTTATTGATGATGATAATGGTAATGATAATAGTGATGATGATGATAATAATAATAATAATAATAATAATTATGATAATAATAATAACAATAATAATAATAGTAATAATAATAATAATAATAATAATAATAATAATAATAATAATAATAATGACAATGATAGTAGTAGTAGTAGTAGTAGTAGTAATAATAATAATAATAATAATAATAATAATAATAATAATAATAATAATAATGATAGTAATGATAATAATAAAAAATAGATATGATGATACTAATGATGATAATGACAATAATAATAACAATTATAGTGATACATATGAATAAAAGGCAATCAACGCTTATACACTGACAAAGAAAATGAACATAATTAATTACAATTCAAACTCTGCTTCATAGTCACTAATATTCTTTTTTTTTTCTTTCTTTTCTCTGTTTGTCTTTTATTTTATTCATGTACTTAATTAAGCAATTATCTTGCATTTCTTATATCCTCGTGCAGTGATGGCAGCATTTCAGTCACTCGTATTACACGCACATACACACGTGCGCACACACACTCACACACACATACGCACACACACATATACAACACACACTCAAAACACACTCAACATGCTCACACGCATTCAACACACACACATGCGAGCACACACGCACACACACACACACATACACACGCCACACACACACACACACACACAAACAAACAAACAAACACAAACACACATACACAGAAAAAAATACAAAAAATATATTCGCAAAAGATTCCTCGCTAAAGTTATGCCATCGTGAAATTTTAGGAATGGTGGAAAGAGCGTTGATTTCGGAATAAATAAAAATGCAGGTCTGTATTTTGAGTAAATGTGTAAATTGCTGTCACTGCCTTTATACTATTCAACGGGATTTTTTTTATATCAGTTTTGGAAAATTACAGAACAAAGAGAGAGAGAGAGAGAGAGAGAGAGAGAGAGAGAGAGAGAGAGAGAGAGAGAGAGAGAGAGAGAGAGAGAGAGAGAGAGAGGAGAGAGAGAGAGGGAGGGAGAGAGAGCAGCGGAGAGAATAAAGAGAGGAAACTCAAAAGAGAAATATAGAACACACAAATCCCTACTTACATATATAATTGCTATATATTTCACTTTCAATTACTTCCTTCTTTATATCAACCCACAATTTCAAATTTTACGTACTTTCATAAGTGGACACTTTATTATTCTATCCTTTAATAATCTAATCATCTAATTTTCTAATCATGGGATCTTCTAATCCTAGTAATCACAACCTCTATAAACTATAAAGACAACAAAGAAACAAAAGATAAAACAATAAGCAGGATCGGGTACCATTAAAACCGAATCAGGATCCGGAACGTGTCATTAACTGGGTTTCCTGTTGTATTCAGGCAAGATAGATAGATAGATGGATAGAAATATATATATATATATATGTATATATATATATATATATATATATATATATATATATATATATATATATATAAAATAGGGAGAGAGAGAGAGAGAGAGAGAGAGAGAGAGAGAGAGAGAGAGAGAGAGAGAAAGAGATGAATAGATACTAAGAGAACAAGTGATAAAAAGATAGAGAGAGAGAGAGAGAGAAAAAAAAAAGATTCGGAGAGAAACAGACAGGGAGCAGCGAAGACCCACGAAATAGCTATTTGAAAACTGGCGTGCATGTACCTTAGATTTATGTACAGTGAGTGCCAGCGTATAGCGGCCATCGCTTAGTAAACGCGATGGCGGGCGAATAGCGATTCCATGATTACAAAATCATACCCACAAATTTATTCACATTGGGGGGGGATTTTAGTGTAATAGATCGGTTAGATAAATAGACCGAGAGAGAGAGAGAGAGAGAGAGAGAGAGAGAGAGAAGAGAGAGAGAGAGAGAGAGAGAGAAAGAGAGAGAGAGAGAGGGGGCGAGAGAGAAAGAGGAGAAAATGGAGAGGAGAAAGAGAGGAGAGTGAGAGAGGAGAGGAGAGAAGAGAGGAGAGAGAGAAGAGAGAGAGAGAGAGAGAGAGAGAGAGGTAGGAGAGAAGGAGAGAGAGAGATGAAGAGAGAGAGAGAGAGAGAGAGAGAGAGAGAGAGAGAGAGAGAGAGAGAGAGAGAGAGAATTTCCACTTTTATAAACGCATTCACTCAAATCCGTTAGAAATCGGACTTGAGAAGAATTAATTAGAATGTTCCAGGAAATCCACCAGTTTGCCTTTGTTAGTGCATGTTGGAATGCCTGTTTATCTATCTGTGTGTTTGTCTGGCTCTCTGTCTGTCTGGCTAACCTATCTATGTCTGTCTCTGTCTGTCTGCCTGTCTGTCTGCCTGCCTGCCTGCCTGTCTGCCTGCATGTATGTCTGTCTGCCTGCGTGCCTGCCTGCCTGCCTGCCTGTCTGCCTGCCTGTCTACCTGCCTGCCTGCCTACCTCCAAATGGGTACTATAAATCCTTCTGGAATTTGTCTTGAAAGGGTGAAGCATAGGATGGCAAGGTAAACAGAAGATGATGACAATAAAAGCATCACCATTCTCATTTATACTATCATGATCATTATCATTATTCAAATATTAATTACGATACCAATGCCAATGGTAATATTGAAGACAGCAACGCCTAATAGTAGTAATCATTTAGATTATGAAATGCAAAACAGAAATTTTTGGTCGGCTGTGAAAATAAAAAAATATATATGCTTCCTCTTAATTAAGCTCTGGCTGATTTAATTACTCCTCTTTGTTATTCTTCTTTTAATATCCATTCTCCATACACCAGTCTTTATCATCATTCTTTAATACTCATCACCAGCTTCTCTTGTAAAGTAGGCAGACATAGGGAATCGGATTATTTCATCGGATTCTGTAATCATGTCTATAAAGGCTTGGATCCCCTTTCACCTATTCTTTTTTCTAATTCATCGCTTACTCTCTCGAAACAACAACAACGAAATAGAGAACAAAAATGTTGCTTTCTCGTCCAGCACAGCGTTTCCTGTGCCGTGACTTTGGCGTGTAGAAAATACCTGGAATGCTTCAACAGAGGCTAGAGGTTTGATTTTGAAAACGTTGGAAAAATCTATGGCATCTGAACCATTTGGCCTATGTAACAAAAGCCCCTGGGTAGAGGCCAATTATATAGATATTGTGCAGTGGAGAAATACAAAGTTGCCGTAATTAATATAAATATAAATAAATATATATAATATATATATATATATATATATATATATATATATATATATATATATATATATTATATATATCATTATATATATATATATACATGTAATATATATATATATATATATATATATATATATATATTATAGTATATATATATAAAATTATATATTCATATATAAGTGCATATATATATATATATATATAGACATATATATATTTATATGTATATATATATATATATATATATATGGATTTTGAGTTTAATGCACCTAATTTTTTTTTGTACCAACGTGTTAAAACGTGTTCAAACATGTACCCTTAAATGCATGTAATAACGCATCGCCTCCAGTTTGAAGTCAGGCATCATTCAAGCAACATGGAATCTACCAAAATCGAGGCCAGGGCATACATCAAATTCATGAAGAAACTCGGTTGGGAGAACAGGCAAATCATTGACGTTCTGGAACAAGTGTCTGGTGACAATGCCCAAAAGAAATCAACAACCTACAAATCGATAAGTCGGTTCAGAAGTGGAAGGAACAAAATTGAAGATGAGCCCCGAAGTGGCAGGCCATCAACGTCAGTTTCTGAGGAAAACATTGATGCTGTTCGCATGACGTGACTGAAAAGGATAGACGAATAACCACTGAATCGGTAGCAGACACACTCAACATCTCTGTGGGTTCTGAACACACAATTCTGGTGGAGAGTTTGGGGCTACGCAAACTTTCTGCTCGATGGGTCTCTAGGATGTTGCGTCCAGATCAGCAGCAAACAAGGGTAGATCTTTCAGTAGAAAATTTGAACAAGTGGGATGAGGTGGGATTTTCTGCAGAGAATTGTGACAGGTAATGAAAAATGGTTCTACCAGTATGATCCCAAAGACAGAATTCAATCAAAGCAGTGGCTGCCCAGATATGAGCGTTCAAGAGGAAAGGTCAAGGCAACAGTCTTCTGGGATGCAGATGGGATTTTGCTGGTTAACTTCCTCGAGAGCAAGAAAACAATTACATCTGTTTATTATGAATGCTTTTTGAGAAAACTCTCAGAAAATTACCCTGGAAGCCTGCATCACCGCGTTCTCTTCCACCACGGCGCTCGGCAGACGAGAGCTGTGCTACGTGAATTTCGATATGAAATCGTCCGACATCCACTTCACAGTCCCGATTTAGCCCCATCCGACTTCATTTTGTTTCCAAACTTAAAAAAAAAAAAATCACTGAAAGGTGCCAATTTTCCATCGGTTGAAGATGTAAAACGAGCTGCTCAGACATGGTTCAGATCACATGACCCTCAGTTTTACTCAGGCGGACTTAGAGGCCGGTATCAACGTTTGCAGAGGTGTATTGACTTTAATGGAGTATATCTTGAAAAATAAACATAACTAAAACCTGTCCTTTTTCCACGAACTTTTTGAAGCCCCCTCGTGTATATATATATATATATATATATATATATATATATATATATATATATAAATTATATAAATTAAAATAATATGTATATTATATGTATATATATATTAATATGTATATATATGTATATATATATATATATATATATATATATATATATATATATATATATATATATATATATATATATATATATATATATATATATATATATAAAATATGAGGAAAACTTATCTCTTATTTTCTTTATTCCTCTTGACTATTTTGTCTCCTCTTATTAGCATTATATTTATCACTGCTAATTTCCCCTTTGCTTCGAACATACACAGCAAGACCATGAAAAATATCTTTACCACATTTCCATCCCGCAAGCTCCAAGACGAACTGAAATAGATAGTGAAATCATACTCTCTCCGACCGTAGACTTTTACCAGACATGTAAACCCTTCATCACATTGCAAGTTTTGATGTTGTTTTATTAATCTACATTCCATGATAGTCAAAACAAGTTTAAACCTGATACTACAATACAACACGTACCACCCGTTGACTTTTTTTTTGTAATCTGTAATTTTATCACAGGCATCCATTTCCTAATGTAAAAATTCGAGTTAATATTACATGTACGTTTCTTAGTTCCCTGAGGGAGAGCGCTTCTCCACCTACCCGCAGAGGAGGAGGTTGTATCCTGTCTGTTTTTTTCATATTTGTAATATCTTTTTCCCGTGGACAAAATTAATGTTTCAATAAAAACGAAGAAGAAGAAGAAGAAGAAGAAGAAGAAGAAGAAGAAGAGGAAGAAAGAGAAGAAGAAATAGAAACAGAAAAAAGAAGACGAAGAAGAAAATAATAATAATAATAAAAATAAAAATAATAATCATAATCATGATAATAATAATACTCAGAATCAAAGACCGAGCAGAAATTCTCAAGAAGATCTGGCTTCAAATTCAGCTCTCCCGAACAAGGCACGAGAGCTCGGCGTGATGCTAGCGCTGCGAGGATTTCCAGGTAAGCTTCTCGGAGGGTAAAGAAGGAAGAAAGAAAGAAGCAAAGGTGGACGTGTATTTTCCTTCGCCGGCGCTGCACTTCTCTGGGGAAGGAAAATGACGAGGGAGTGATTTTATATTTGTTTTCCTTTGTGTTACTGATGAAAATGTGTGACAGGAAGGTTCTTTATTTTATATAGAAGGAAATACAGTAATTGAGGGGAAATAGAAAATGAAATAACTTCTTAAGAGGGAGAAATTATACTTGTCTGTATTTATCGTTTGTTTAAAGACGCAGTTTCTCCTCCCTCCCTCTTTCTCTCTCTCTCTCTTTCCTTCCGCAGTTCTTCTTCTTTGCGATTCCCATGTTATTCTTTCCACTCTGGTTTCATAAGAGCTTGTACCTGTACTCTGCAGAGTGGCGGCGAGGATGGTGAAAAAAATGCAAAAAAAAAAAGAAGCAGAAGAAGAAGAAGAAAAACGCTACTTTTTAGCGTTGTCAAAATTCAGCTCCCGAAGTCGTATCCCTTGCACAGAACGAAGTCGCTGTATTGATGGCGCGCACAAGGAGAATGTAAAATACGTAGTGAAGATCGATGAGACAGCTCCCTAGTTTGTCCACAGGAATTGTTTGGTTCCTGCACCGTACAGGCGCTCCAGAGAGAGAGATACTGTTGCTCCCTCTTGACCAGTAACGTCGTTAGTCTTTCGTTCTGGCGGGTTGTTTTCATCCTTATTGCTTTTGTCATGACTCACACACTCGGCTCGTCATGCACCCAAGTCACGAACGACGGCTGGCTTGTGCATGAGACTCTGATCTGAATCCTTAATATGAAAAAAAGTAAAATGGCAGAGACAATAAATACTAGATAATGCATCCATCCGCACAAGCAAGGGAACAAAAGGTCAGAGGTCACCTTCATGTCGTGTTTGCTCTTATTTACATCTGCGTTTCAAGAGGATGTTTTGTTAAGCCTGGTTTATTATGATACAAAAAAAAGAAATGTTGAAATGCGTTTGCTGCTGTAAGGATCGACTGGCGAAAGAAACCATTAACCTTATAATGGAATAAAGAAGTGTGGGAAAATGGTGTTCCTGGTGTTTCACATACCGTAATGCCAAGTGGCGAAAAAGGTTGTTATTTTGTGGCAAAGGTGTGATCAAGTATTAGATATGGCAGTAAACAAGCGGCACACCAGCGCTGATGTACGCGGTGTATCAGTAGCAGTGGACACCAGGTAGTGTGGCGTGGCCCCAAAGTATAAGCTAACATTGATTTTCTTGATAGGACAATAACCATCCACGCAGCCAGCTAGCAGCAACGTGATGTTTGTGTTACGCCGTATCCGCCACACACACGAGCCACCTTCCCGTATTCATCCCACCCCTGCCACCATCTGCACTTCCCATTGCCAACGACGCCATCCAAATCGACGGCTTTAAGCTAAACTACCACGTTGGCCTCCAGCTTTGCGTGCGCGACATGGCCTGGCGAGAACAATGGTCTTATCACGAAATGGGATGAAGCTCTTGCATGACTTATGTTTAGGTCCTCATCTAACTTCCGGTCGTGGGATAGCGTCGCTTCAGGATTCCGTTATGATAATGGTCGGTGCTATCCGAGGTTGTACACGGCGATGCTAAGGGTGATGATAAAGATAATGAGGAAGATAGTAATGATTGTGCTACTGATAGTGGAAATGAAAGATTATACAAGTCATGCACTTAGCAGGATAGACGCCATTACGATCTTGTCTGTGATTAATAGATTCTTAGATTATTATTGATCATATAATTGCATGCAGACTGATAATAAAGGACCTGTAAATCATCTCTAATGCGAGTGATCAGAAGGAAACAAAGTAAAGAGATATCCATAGATAAATAACGATGATGACATAATAAGTATCATTCCTATCACCATTTTCTAAAACCCAGATATGTAAGTAATTAATGACACCATCACAACAATGCTCATTAACCTCTATAATATTCATCACGCAGAAAAAAACAAACTTTTTTTGACAAAAGTATTACCATAACCCCAGCAATAAAACAATAACACAGCGAGAAAGCAAGCATACTTTTACATTCACGATAGGACCCCTTCCCCCGCCTCCCCCCACCCCCTTCCTCCATTGAAAAGAGCCTTTTTTTAAAGCTTTGTATGAAATAAAAATATAAAACAGAGCATGGTAGTCCTCGCTCTCGGCATAGCCATCCACCGTCATTTATTTACGTATCTGTAATGAATCTCTGCCGTCCAATATACTTGCTTTATTCCATTGATACGTTTTTTTTTTTAATCCAAAATCGCATTCGAAATGGAGGATCTCCCACTCTCCCTTCCTCCCCATCCTCCCCACCCCACCCCCTTAGCTTTTCAGTCACGCGAAATATTTACCTTTCCGCGGAGATGGACAAATACCAAAATGCTCTCTCTGTTCCATCCTGATCATCCATTCAGTCATTTCCCTGGTCGTTTTACCCTCCCCCCCCAACCACCACCACTACACAACCCCCAACCCACCACACCCCACCCCGAGCTTCCTAGTGACAAATACTCCCTTTTACATTCGGTGGGTCTCATAAGGTCACTCTTTACAGGTATAATCATATCGTAAATTCTGGTGCGTTGGGGAGCCCTTGGGTTCATATCAACTGCACTGATAACGGGGATGGAGGAGAGGAGAGGGGTGGAAGGGAAGGAGAGAAAGAGAGAGAGAGAGAGAGAGAGAGAGGAGAGAGGAGAGAGGAGAGAGTAGAGAGGAGAGAGGAGAGAGAGAGAGAGAGAGAGAGAGAGAGAGAGAGAGAGAGAGAGAGAGAGAGAGAGAGAAGACAGACAGAAAGACATACAGAGACAAAACACGAATCAGACATAGATAAAAGACTAAAAACAGTCACACATATGACAAAAAAGAGATAAGCAGCGATAAAAAAAAAAAGATAAGTGACCAAAAAAAACAAGAAAAGAAAATCGACAAAAAAAGAGTAGAGAGAGAGAGAGAGAGAAAGAGAAAGAGAAAGAGAGAGAGAGAGAGAGAGAGAGAGAGAGAGAGAGAGAGAGAGAGAGAGAGAGAGAGAGAGAGAGAGAGAGAGAGAGAGAGAGAAAGCAAAGAGAGAGAGAGAGAGAGGGATTGAAAGCAAAGAGAAAGAAAGAGAGAGAGAGAAAGACGACGGTGAAAATAACTGAGCATTTACAACCGCGTCGTTAATTTCACCTGTGGGAGAGGCAGGTGTGCAGACCCGTGATTTTTATGAGTGAGTTCGCCACCACAAGACTCTCGTTGAACGGAGGAATTTCGGGGTTAATAAGTAAGGTTTATGTTCAGTCTTTTTTTGGCATTCTTCCTAATTTTCGCAGGTGTGGTCTTTTCTTTTTTCTGAGTGTTTATTTATTTATTTTGTTTATTATTATTATTCATTCATTTACCTTTTTTTTTTGGTAGCGGGGGGGGGGGAGGTAGTTGTATGGAGTGTTCTTTTTTTATCTGTCCGTCTGTCTCTTTCTCTCTCTCTCTCTCTCTTGTGGCTGTGCTCTCTCTCTCTCTCTCTCTCTCTCTCTCTCTCTCTCTCTCTCTCTCTCTCTCTTGTGACTGTAATCTCTCTCTCTCTCTCTCTCTCTCTTCCTATTTTATTTTTTTATCTACCTATCCTTCTCTGCACTAATTCTCTCATCTTTCTCTCATGCCTTTTTTCAATCATTTCTATCTTCCTTATTCTTTCTTACCTTCTTTACTTACTTTCATTTCCTTCTCTTCCTCATTTTTAAACTTATTTTCCTTCATCGCTCATCGCATTATTATTATTCTTTCACCCTTATCTCTCTTCTTTACCCCATCTCCTTTATGCCTCGCTTCTCCTCACTTCATTTGTAGAAATTCTATATATGTTTTTCTTGTTTTTTTTTTTTATTTTTTTTCTTTTTTTTGTGTGTGCGCGCGCGTGCATGTGTGTGTGTGCGTGCATGTGTGGTTAATCACCACCGTAATTATGCACAGTAGATATTTCACCATAACATTAAATTCCCTTCTTTATCACCACCATTTAAGCAGTTATTCTATATGCATTAAACAGTTGCAAAAATGTGCCATATTTATCAGTAATTCTTATCCGCTATCAAGCACAGCAGCGATTCGTTTATATTTTTAGTGGCTGCATTCACATCTGCAGTCATGCATTCGAAATAGTGCCCATGTTCCTAAAATGAAACATACTCGTGTATCCATTTATGCATTTAGAGTGTCTATTCATAAAGGTATCGATTTATACAGCCGGCCAGACATGTATAAATGCATAATAACACGTTCGACTTCATACACGCGTTTGCTACCTGTTCTTGATTATTCATCACGCGTGCCATGCGATATCCAGCAGTAGCCGTCATGTCATTAAGCTGATGTAGTTTAAAGTTCATGGTTTTATTGAAAGAAAAAAGAAGAAGAAGAAGAGAATATATCACGTTTTTTTTTGGGGGGGGGGAAGGGGGTACTCTTAAGCCTATAGAATCCATTGATCGATTATGATAAACGTTTTGAGCAATGGATACACAAGGAAGTCAACGTGGATAGGGGAAACGTTTGTGACGTAATGGCTGCTTTATATAACCTGGAATTATGGCAGGTGGCGTGGTACCTCATCTGGGATTATTGCGTCTCTCACGCACGATAGGAGAGAGAGAGAGAGAGAGAGAGAGAGAGAGAGAGAGAGAGAGAGAGAGAGAGAGAGAGAGAGAGAGAGAGAGAGAGAGAGAGAGAGAGAGAGAATGAGAGAGAGAGAGAGAGAGAAAGAAAGAAGGAAAGAAAGAGAGAGAGGAAAAAAAGAGAGAGAAAGCAAGAAAGAAAGAGAGAAAGAGAGAGATAGAGAGAAAGAAAAAAAGAAAGAAAGAAAGAAAGAGAAAAGAGATAACTGGAAAGAGAAAGACCGACATCCATCAGTATCCACACCAAGCCAAGCCACCCCCCTCAAAAATGCTTTACCTCCGAATCACTAAAGGAATCACTGAAACTCCGAGACAAAGACGCAGCGAGTCTCAAAACGTAAATGTTTTAAAACACATTATCACATTACGCGATAGAGAAATTACACAAGCATTTTGCGGTATTCTGAATTAGTTATGGCACTGCGGCAGAGCAAAGATATCGGCGAGTAGGTGTTATCGGCAACTGTTATCGCTAAAGTGTTTGCGAGTGGGTTTATCGCTAAACGTTAGTTATCGGCGAGTGGGTGTACGGCAAACGTGTTATCGGCTAAACGTGTTATCGGCGAGTAGGTGTTATCGGCTAAGCGTGTTATCGGCGAATAGGTGTTATCGGCTAAACGTGTTATCGGCGAGTGGTGTTATCGGCTAAACGTGTTATCGGCGAGTAGGTGTTATCGGCTAAACGTGTTATCGGCGAGTGGGTGTTATCGACTAAACGTGTTATCGGCGAGTAGGTGTTATCGGCTAAACGTGTTATCGGCTAAACGTGTTATCGGCGAGTAGGTGTTATCGGCTAAACGTGTTATCG
>NC_051388.1:7732373-7737138 GCF_015228065.2 Penaeus monodon
CGCTCGCTCTCTCGCTCTCTTTCTCTCGCTCTGTCTTTCGTTTTCTCTCTTTCTCGCTCTCTTTCTCGCTTTCTCGCTCTCTTCCGTTTTCTCTCTCTGTCTCTCTCTCTCTGTCTCTCTCTCTCTCTCTCTCTCTCTCTCTCTCTCTCTCTCTCTCTCTCTCTCTCTCTCTCTCTCTCTCTCTCTCTCTCTCTCTCCTTCTCTCACAAATCAAGACTTCCCAATTAAGCTCTGCTGCTGCATTCGATTAGACGGACTTTTCCCTAATTACTTCGTTCACAAGCACGAAACGAAAGGAGTCTGAATAAACAAGATAGGTATTTCAAGACCGAAAGAATTTTGGATGAACAGTAAAAAGGGGATTTTTTTTTAGAATACGAGTATTTCTTAATTGAGGGGAATTTTGAATTACAATTTAGTGAACGATTAACTAAGAAAATAGGAACACAAGATTGTATACATGCATGATGATAATAATAATAATAATGATTATCATAGTTGTAATGATAATGATAATAATATTATTAATAATAATAATGATGACAATAATAAAGATAATAATAATGATAATAATAATAATAATAATAATAATAATAATAATGATAATAGTAATAATAATATGATAATAATAATAATAATAATAATAATAATAATAATAATAATAATAATAATAATAATAATGATTTGGCATTACACTCATAAAGAGGATTGTGGTGATAAGGGGTCACAACCACCAGTATTTTTATCGTGATACCATCACTAGGGAAGGAAGGAGGTCGTGGCCTTATCAGTGTGGAACAATGTGTAAAAGGAGAAGAAAACAGCTTAGGTTTTTATGTGGCAAACTCAGAAGAGTTGTTGATAAGAGGTGTGTGTGCATCAGGAACCATACAGACAGAGGAAACAATGGAGAAAGAAGAATTCAAAAGGATAAAGGCAGAAGAGCTCAAACAAAAATGGACAGGAAAGGCAATGCATGGGCAATTCATTAGAGAGATGCCAGATAAGGTAGACAGGGTTAAATCTTGGGAATGGCTGTCGAGGAGTGATTTGAAGGTTGAAACGGAAGCACTCCTATGTGCTGCACAAGAGCAAGCAATAAGGACCAACTACGTGAAGCATTATATAGATAAGAGCAACGACAGTCCACTGTGTAGAATGTGTGGTAAACGAGGTGAAAGCATACAACATATTGTTTCAGAGTGCGAGAAATTAGCCCAGAAAGAGTACAAAAGACGTCACGATAACGTGGCAAAGAAAGTACACTGGGATTTGTGTAGGAAACATGGGCTTGAGCATTCAGATAAGTGGTATGAACACACCCCAGAGAGTGTTGTTGAGAAAATTCTGTGGGATATCAATGTACAATGTGATAACGTCATTCAGGCAAGAAGACCAGATGTTATAGTAATTCATAAGGAAAAGAAAGAGGCTCTAATAGTTGATATTGCCGTACCTGCAGATACGAGGATTGCAGAAAAAGAATTAGAGAAGGTAGAAAAGTACCAACATCTGAAAAGGGAAATAAAAAGGTTGTGGGAACTGTGATGTGCAAAAGTTGTTCCAGTGGTGATTGGTGCCCTCGGAAGCGTTACAAAAGATCTTGAATGTTGGATTGAAAATATGGACATTGGGCCTGAGGTTGGAGTACTGCAGAAGACTGCTTTATTGGGGACGGCAAGAATACTGAGAAAAGTGCTAGAACTTTAAAGGAGAAGGACAACTGTTAGCCTTTAGTCATTTGCTATGACTCGCCTAACAGGAAGAAAAACGGCAATAAGAACAGCCAGTGCAGAAATGCTTAAAATCCCATAATAATGATAATGATATCATTAGTAGTATTATCATTATCAATTTAGCAGCAGCAGGTAGTAGTAGTAGTAGTAATAGTAGTCTTATTAGTCATAGTAGTAGTATCATTGTTATCTTTATTATTGTTGTTACTACTATTGTTATTTTTATCATAATCATCATTATTATCATTTTTTATATTCATTGTGATAGTAATAGAAATTATGTTGATAATGATGATGACATTGCTAATGATAATGATGACAATATCAACAATAATAATAACAATAATAACAACAATGATAACAATAATAAGAATGATAATAACAATAACAATAATGGCAATAATAATGATGAAAATGATAACAACAGCTGCAGTAATGATGGAGATATTGATGTTAATGATAATGATAATGGTAATGATAATGGCAGCGATAATGATTATGATAATGAAGAAGATGATAATAGAAACGACAAAATAGACCTAGATAAAAGTAACAAAAAATAGAGATAAATAAATAAATAAAGAATAAAAGAAAGGAAAAAGAAAGACCAGAGAGACAGCAGAGGAGGAGAGAAGGAGGTGAAGGGAAAGGAAGAAAGGACAGAGGGAAGAGAATTAGAGAAATCGAAGAAATAAGAAGAAAAGATGATGAATAGGAGGGAGGGAGAGGGGAGAAAAAAGAAGAGAGAAGAGGCAGGACGAATAATAAGGATAAGGGGAGAGGATTGACAGAAAGAGGGGAGAAAGGGAAAGGATAATAAGAGACGGAATAGAGACAGTCAGCGTTAACGGAAAGGAGAGAAGGAAAGTGAATGAAAAGAGGAGAGAAAAGGAGAGGGAAAACGAACGAAGGGAGAAAAAGGAAGGTAAAAAAGGGAAGTTAAAGAAATAAAGGAATAGCACCAAGAAAAAGTAAAAAGTAAGGGAAGAAGAAGAAGAAGAAGAAGAAGAAGAAGAAGAAGAAGAAGAAGAAGAAGGAGAAGGAGAAGAAGAAGAAGAAGAAGAAGAAGAGAAGGAGAAGGAGAAGGAGAAGGAGAAGGAGGAGATGAAGAAGAAAAGAAGAAGGAGGAGAAGAAGAAGAAGGAGAAGGAGAAGGAGTAGAATAAGAATAATAATAAGAAAATGATGATGATGATGATGATAAAGAAGAAAACTAATCCAAAAATATATGACACTCCCCCCCCAAAAAAAAAAATAAATAAAATAAAAAAAAAAATAAATAAAAAATAAATATATATATATATATATATATATATATATATATATATATATATATATATATATATATATATATATATGTGTGTGTTGTGTTGTGTGTGTGTGTGTGTGTGTGTGTGTGTGTGTGTGTGTGTGTGTGTGTGTGTGTGCGTGCGTGTGTGTGTGTGTGTGTGTGTGTGTGTGTGTGTGTGTGTATATATGTAAAATAGGGAAGAAAAGGATGTCGTGTCTTTGTCAATGGATAGCAAAGAATCTCATGGCTGTCGATTGCAAGTTGAAATGTTGCAAATGCAGAAGATACGATCGATGGCACCTTCTCGCTTGTCCTTTGTCGTGCGTTCTTAGTAATTGCTGTTCTGCTTGCAAAATGGTGGATAAAAGAGAGAGAAAGTGAGGAAGGGAAGGAGAGATAGAGGAGAAAGGAGGGAGGGAGAGGAAGAGGGAGGGAGGGAGAGAGGAGAGGGGGAGGGAGGAAAGATAGGGAGAGAGAGAAAGAGGGAGGGAGAGAGAGAAGGAGAGGGGGCGAGAGATGGAGAGAGAGAAAGAGGGAGGGAGGGAGAGAAGAAGGGGGGGCGAGAGAGGGAGTGAGAGAAAGGGGGCGGGAGGAGAAAGGAGAGGGGGGCGAGAGAGAGAGAAAGAGAGAGAGAAAGAAAGGAGACGAGAGAGAGAGGGGGAGGGAGGACGAGAAAGAGGAAGATAGATGTACACACACGCACATAAACACACACACATAAACACACACACACACACGCACACACACAAGCACACGCATACAAACACACACACAATAAGGACGACAAGGGAGAAGGAAGAGACCAAGGGGGGGCGAGAGAGGGAGAGAAAAAGAGGGAGGTAGCCACGGAGGGAGAGAAAGACGGGGCTGAGGGAGGAATAGAAAGAGGGATAGAAAGAGGGAGGGAGAGAAAGAGGAAAGTGAGGGAAGGAGAGAAAGAGGGGAAAGGGAGGGAGGGAGAGAAAGAGGGAAGGAGAGAAAGAAGAGGGCGAAGGAAGGAAATAAAGAATGGAGCTTGAGGGAGGGAGAGAAAGAGGGGGAATGAGGGAGGGAGAAAGAGTAAGGGAAGGGAATGAAGGAGAGAAAGAGAAAAATGGGAATGAGGGACAGAATGAGACGTGGGTGAGGGAGGGAGAGAAAGAGGGATAAAAGGGAGAGAAAGAGATAGAAGAAGAAGAGGACACAAACACGAACAAACACACACAAAAAAAACACGCATAAACACGCACAAACAAAAAAAACACGCATAAACAAGTACAAACACGCACAAACACACACAAAAAACACGCATAAACACGCACAAACAAAAAAAACGCATAAACACGCACAAACACGCACAAAAAAACACGCATAAACACGCACAAATACGCACAAACAAAAAAAAACACGCATAAACACGCACAAACAAAAAAAAACGCATAAACACGCACAAACTCGCACAAAAAACACGCATAAACACGCACAAATACGCACAGACACGCACAAAAACACACACAAACACACGCAAAAACACGCACAAACACACAAAACACACACACAAAATCACGCACAAACGCCCTCAAAACTCATCTACTTTCTCCCTCATTTCCTCCCCCCCCCAAAAAAAAAAAAAAGAAACGCCATTCAAAGTACGTCATGAGAACGGAATTTTACGAGGCACCCAGGGCTTATCCGTGAGCATCTTCGCGTTCGGCAAAATGAGCTCCATCGTCAGAAAAGATTGTGAAAAAATTGCTGAT
>NC_051388.1:7737238-7739738 GCF_015228065.2 Penaeus monodon
TCCAATAGATAAACCAACACCTCCTCTTTTATCAATATATTTTGAAAAACGATCCATCTATTACATCACCATTACGCACAACAAATCTGTTACGAAAACAAAAATGAATATCAGGATAGAGGTATGAAGGCAGCAGTCCCAGGATACTTGCCTTATATCATCATATTTAGTACTTTCTCTCCCTCTACCTCTCATCTCCATATTCTCTCTCTCTCTCTCTCTCCTCTCTCTCGCTCTCTCTCTCTTCTCTCTCTCTCTCTCTCTCTCTCTCTCTCTCTCTCTCTCTCTCTCTCTCTCTCTCTCTCTCTCTCTCCCTCTCTCCTCCTTCCCTCTTTATTTTCATGTCTCCCTTCCTCCCTCCTTTCTTTTCCCTTTCTCCTTCCTCACTCGTTTCCTAAATTCCTTCCTCTCTCCTTCTATCCCTCCCTCCCTCCCTCCCTCTCTTCTTTTTCCTCATTTCCTCATTCTTGCCTTTCTCTTTTCCTATCTTCCTTCCTCCCTCCCCTAAGTGTCTCCATCATTTTCTCTCGCTCTCTTTCTCTCCTTCCTTTTTCTTCCTTCCTTCCTTCCCTCCTTTTCTCCTTCTTTCCCTCATTTCGCTTCTTCTCTTTCCCTTCTTACCTCCCCCCCCCCCCCCCCCCCCCCTCCCTCCTCTCTCTCTCTCTCTCTCTTTCTCTCTTCTCTTCTCCCTTTCTTTCTATCCTTCTCCTCTCTCTCTCCCTCCCTTTCTCTCTTTTACAACCAAATAAAAAAATAATACGATAAAAAAACGATAAAAAACGACAAAAAAACACATCAAACAGATCAATATTCTCGATCTTTCGCCAGACGCAAAATACTTTCAAAATCTAGCAAACACTTCAAACGCCATTGATTGCGTTGAGGGAGTTCAGTTGCAAGGATAGCGTGGAGATGTTTTACTCACTCACTCAGCCATTTGGTCATTTCCTCAGGTATTCACTCATTTACATACTCGCTTACCCATCTGTTAAGGCATTTACTACCTGTTGAGTTATTCATTTACTCATATATTTACCTTCTGAGTCATTCGCTTACTCCACTTACTGACCTGCTAAGCTACTCACCTAATTGCCTGGTAAGTCATTCACTTATTCACCTGCTAAGTCATTCACTTATTCACCTGCTAAGTCATTTATTTACTCACCTTCTCTTCTGCTAAATCACGCACTTACATACTCACTTAAGTCAACCACTGACCTGCTAAATGTTCATTTATTCACTCACCAGCTAAGTCATTCACTTACCTATTCAATAAGTCACTCACTTCCTCACCTACTCACCTGCCAAGTTACTCACTTTCTCATTATTCCTGTGTATCTACTCTGTCGTTCACTCACATTCTCACTCATTCGCCTTACTCAACCACGCCCATTTAATCATAGGCTTACTCACCTATTTCCAAACTCATTTACTCATCCATTCACTCACACACGTGTCCGTTTTATTCTCTCTGTTTTGGATGTACTCACGCCCGGTATCTGCGGTATCTCTTGTAGTTTCTCACGCCCATGCTCTCAAACACTTAGGATTTCTCACGCCCATTTCACACTCTCGATCGTAAATTTTCTCACGCCCATGCTCTCAAAATCTTTTTTACGCCCATTTCTCTCTCTCACTCTTAGATTTATATATATATTTTTTGCGCCCTTTTCACACTCTTGCTCTTAAATTTTCCCACGCCCATCTCCCTCTCTCGCTCTTAGCTCTCACGTCCTTTTCACGCTCTTATCCTTAATGTCCTCACGCCCTGCTCTTCTACTCTTTAGATTTATGCTTTTCCAATGTTTATCCTGCCCCTTTCTTTGGCTCAATATTCCACGCCCTGCATCTCTCTTTCTCTTTTTTTGAGGTTAGGCTAATGGATGTTGAGAAAAAGTTTGCACCCACGCGGAATTAAATTTATTTGTGTAGCTATCAAAGATTTTCCTACCTGTCTATTCGTTTATTTGTTTGTCTGTCTATGGGTATTTCTGTTTATCTATCTATCTGTATGTCTGTCCTTCCATCTACTTATCTCTTTTTTTCTCTGTTTTTCTTTGCCTCTGCCTCTCTCTCTCTCTCTCTCTCTCTCTCTCTCTCTCTCTCTCTCTCTCTCTCTCTCTCTCTCTCTCTCTCTCTCTCTCTCTCCCCTTTCTCTCTCTGCTTCTCTCTCTCTCTCTCTCTCCTTCTTCCACGCCGGCTGCATCTCACACCGGCTCGCTCACTTACTTATACAATCTCATTGCCTTCGTTATGCTCCAACAACCGGTCTTTATTTACATTGCAATGGCTGTTGCACGCATTGAAAGTCGTGTTTGTGTATCTCCTGTCCATTTTGATTTTTTTTCAATTTTTGTTTATTCTATTTTATTTTGTTCTGTTTTTTTTTTTTTTTTTTTTTTTTTTTGGGGGGGGCGGGGTCTTGTTTATTGATTTTATTTATTTATGTGTTCGTTGATTTTTTTTCCTGATTTTTTTTTCGACGTTTCGAAGAAGAAGA
>NC_051388.1:7747238-7749738 GCF_015228065.2 Penaeus monodon
ATAATGATGGTTAGAAACTACGATCATAGTGTGTTCATATTTTCAATTTGTCTACGTAGGTGTTCATATGCACATTTATGTACATGTGGATATATATGTACATAACAAAATTAATATATGTGTGTATTGGTACATGAATTCATATCCATCTTTATTTTTGTGTACGACAAAATGAACGTGTGTGTGTCAGTAGGTGAATGAATAGATATGTATGTATGTGTCTGTGTATGATAAAATCAGCATCTGTGTGAGTGTAGGTGCAAGAATAGACGTGTATGTATTGTATGTGTGTGTGACAAAATTGTGTGTGTGGGTTTAGGTGCATGAATAAATGTATATGTACGTATCCTTGAACGTGTATGAGTGTAGGTATATGAATAAATATGTATGTACGTATCTGCATGGGTGTACAAGTGCATGAATCCAACGCGACATATACTCGTGCATGATAAAAAAACAAACTGTCTCGTGCCTCACTCAGTCAAGAATCACTTGAAACTAACTTAGCCGCTTAACTTTTTCATTTTCTTCTTCTCAAGTTATCTCGACGTTCTTATCGGGGTCTTCGTTTGCGCGGAGTTTAGAAAGGAACGAAAAGAAAAATACGAAAAGAAAAAAGAAAATGGGTCTAGATCTGAAAAAAGAACGAGAGAGTTGGGACGAACAGCTGACATGACTAGAATTGATTGAATTTTATTATTGTCTTGTTTATCATTGCGTGGAATAACATGGGGGGGGGCTCATGGGTGAACAAATAGATGTACACTTGGCGATAGGGATAGATAGATAGATAGATAGATAGATAGATAGATGAATAGATAGATAGATAGATAGATAGATAGATAGATAGATAGATAGATAGATAGATAGATAAAGAGAGAGTTTGAGAGCTAGAGCGAAAGAGAGAGAGAGAAAGAGGAAGAGAGAGAGAGAGAGAGAGAGAGAGAGAGAGAGAGAGAGGAGAGAGAGAGAGAGGGGAGAGAGAGAAGAGAGAAAGAGAGAGAGAGAGAGAAAGAGAGAGAAGATAGAGAGAGAGAGAGAGAGAGAGAGAGAGAGAGGTACGTCTATCTATGCATCTATGTTTGTTTTCGCGTGGGTGTATGTGTGTATGTGTGTGTGTGTGTGTGTGTGTGTGTTTGCCTGTGTGTGCGTGCATGTATATGTTTGTTTATGAATATATACTACTATACTGGATAACAAAAAAAATCACTAATTTAGCAAACCCAACCAACCAATAACAATAACAACAAAGAAAAACGGAAACGAAAAAAGTACATGTCGTAACAAAGGAATCACAACCACAGGAGAGAGGTCAAAGGTTAAGCTACCGAACTTAGCTTCAACTTGGGTCATGTGTCTTGGGAGTGCGTGTGTCTGTCAAGTTAGCCAAGTTTTGAAACATAAAATGACAGGAAGATAACGCTCCCTATTGGACATCGATTTTTTTTCATCATTTTACGACGTAATGTAATTGCCAATAAAAAAAAATAATAGATAAATTAAATAAAATAAAAACAAACAAACATGAAAATGAGAAATTTTATGAAGAAGAAGTAAAAAAAAGCAGAAGAAGCAGAAGAAGAAGGATAAGACAGACAATAAGAACTGTAAAGAAGTAATGTACATGTTAGTATGATGAAACAGTTCTCATTTACGAACGTTCACATACAGGTAATGAGAACATACATATTTAATTCAACATGAGAGAAATACTGTATTCACAGGCCTAAGGTAGTTAAGTCACCATTGTATATGCATGAGAGAGAGAGAAAGGAAAAAAAGTCTAATTTCTACTTCCTATAAAGAATATGATGAACTTTTTTGTCTCTCTTTTTTTAACCAAAGGGGAAACGCAAGCTTTTCTCATAATGGAGTGTCTTCTTTGTCTCGTTTGGGTCTTTCTTTCTCTCTTTATTTCCTTCTTTTGTCTTCTAGTATGGCCATTAGGAAATGGTTTCGAACCTTGTTGATGTTCATAAGAATATATATGATATTAGTTTATGCCGGATTTACCTAAAGTCTACGGTGTATGTCCGTCATATTTCACTACCTATCATAATGTTATAGCCTAAAATTCAAATGTAATAACATTATAGAAAATTATGACCATCTATTAAATGTACCACAGCTTGCCCACGCCTGTGCAGTAACCGGGGTGGTAAATAAAGGACTAAACGAAAAACTTCTCTCAAATGCTTAAGAATGTAAACCCGTTACCTATGCAATATACCACATCTTTTAGAGTCACACTTTTATAGCAAAATCATTAAAATACTTTGGGTATTTGTGTCACTGCCTTCACTATAAAAGGATATCTGTGAAAAAAAATGCGCGTATGTTAACGTGAAAGAAGAGCGTCACTGTCAAAGATCAATATGTCGATATCTTACTTAATTTATTACAAAAAAATCGACTTTTCAAAGGGGGTCTATTTTAGATGCACTTATAAAAAAAAACTAATTTCAGATGTGCTGTCGGCGTATAATTCTTTTCTTTGGCT